>NW_015164214.1:658092-662558 GCF_001447785.1 Gekko japonicus
TCTGCAAATCCTTGTGGGTTGCTCACTGTGCACTTGGGCTGTAGTCCAGTAGCCAGCAAGGTGTACCTGGACCATAGTTCTCCCAGGTAGGGTCTGCCAGGGGGAGGGAAGGAGGGAAAGCTGAAGACAGGCAGATAAAGGTAGGTAAGCTGGTTGGTGGAAAGGAGAAAAAGAAGAAGGGAAAAGGGAGATGGTGTGCATGCTTTCAGAGAAGAGAAAGAAGAAATAGTGAGGGAGGGGGAAATGAGATATTCCCGCAAGTCATCTGCTTGTACATGCATAAATCTGGGTCAGACACATGGGCAGGAAGGTATTTACATATATTTCAAGCACTTCCATTTGTCCATCCCTAACTTTAGGTATACATATTCAATATAATACAAAAATACAATAGAAATAGATAATGTGATAAAGTGTTGATAAATGATATTGTTTGGTTCCTGTCTTTTATAGGGAAAAAGATGGCAAAGCAGGAAGATCTGAAAGAGATGGGTGATATTTCCTCAGGGATGAGTAGCTCAATCATGCAGCTTTATCTCAAACAGGTCCTTGAGGCTTTCTTTCACACGCAGTCCAGCGTACGTCACTTTGCTCTCAATGTTATTGCACTGACGCTAAACCAGGGTCTTATCCATCCAGTTCAGGTACGCAATAACACATATATGCTTTTTGGTTGTATTTGGTTGTATTTTTATGTCACGTTTTGAGGCTTCTCAGGATGTTCAGCAAAGTTATCATAGTGGTTTAGCAGAATGATGCATCTATGCCAAGTGTCTAATATTTTTTTTAAGCCTTTAGTGTAACCTTGGGAAAGAATATCTTGGTAAACCATTTGACTGAAATCTTTATCCCGTAGAGACTCTTACCCCAACAGTCATTGGCTTTGGTCTCTGTGAATTATATTCACCTTACCTTTAAAAGTGATTACAGCTGTTCCTTGTTTGTAGTTAGGCTTGCCAAGTCCCCCCGGGGGGTGGGGAAACCCCTGCCCCAGAGTCCCGTTTCCTGCCGCCGGCAGATCGGGCCCCAGGGGAAACTCCACCCCCACATGCACGTCACCCGGAAGTGACGCGGGTACGCTGGGGGCGGGGCCACGGTCATCCGAGGGAAAACTCTATGGTTTTCCCTTGGATGGTCCTGGCCCCGCCCCCAGCGTGCCTGGTGTACCCACGTCACTTCCGGGTGACGTGGATGCGGTGTGCGCGCGCGCTCCAGACGACAGCCAGGAGTCCCCCGCTGCGGTAAGTTTCTGACTTGGCAACCCTATTTGCAGTTGTTCTCCCATTTCTTGTAACATGGTCTGTGACCACCAGCAGACTTAATTATTCTAATTGCTATGCATATTCCAGTAAAATAAAAGTTCAAATTATAGAAAGGGAGGGAAAGCCACTGCTAGTCAGAGTAGGTGAAAGTGGGCTGGACAGATCAGTGCCAGGTGGGCAGTCGTGTTGGTCTGAAGTAGTAGAACACATTTAGAGTCCGGTGGCACCTTTAAGACCAACAAAGCTTTATTCCAGTATACACACTTTTTCAAATACACTGGAATGGAAGTTACATTCCAGTGTATTTGAAAAAGTGTGTATGCACACGAAAGCTCTTACCTTGAATGAACCTTCGTTGGTTTTAAAGGTGCCCCTGGGCTCTAAAATTGGACAGACCAGGTTCATTTTGCCTTAAATCAGTTCTTATATTTATTTGATAAATATATCTCTGTTGTATATACCTCCCTTCCAATAGACAAGAAACGTTTTGAATAAGAGTTCAGATTTAACTCAGGGCCTATGACTGGTCTAAGGACTGTAGAAATAAATTGAAATTGAACCCAGGGCCTGTTAGGACATCACATATAGGGTGGCAGAAGTGAATCAGAATGCCAGTGGCGATACTTCCAAGTCCCAAACCCTGTGGAGAAAGCTAATTGCTTGTGAAACACAAATGGCTGGCAAGCATCTTTCTTTCTTTCACCTGCCACATGGAACAATATATCAAATTCTTTTGGTAGTATTGTTGGATAATTCCATTTTTTATCATGAGGTTCTGTTTGCATGGAATTCTGCTTCTGTTACCTTTGTATCACTATCATTGGCAGACCTGCAGTTATAAGTAAAGAAATCCATTTCAGAACCTTGTGTTGCATACATTTTGGGGTATGAATAAATGCATGCAATACAAGGTTCTGAAAATTTGGCCCTGGTTACCATACGTTACCTAACTTGAGAAAATATAGTAGGGACTGATGTGTTTATATGAAGTGCTAAGCTCTCAAGGTAATAGTGTATTATCTACTTAGAGTTATCTGGTTCACTTTAATACAAGCATGTCAGAGTAAATGGGCTGGTGGCTTTCAGCCCAGTAGGTAGTAAAACTAACTTTTTGTGCTCAGCTTCAAAAGCTTTGGCTGCTAACACATAGCAACAAATTTGTTGTATAACTTTTGCCTGAATTTCAGCACAATTGTCATGGTGTCATTATTTAATTTACTGAATGGCCTCCTTAAATTATCTTTTTTATAGTTGCTGTTGGAAATCAAGTATTAAATTACAAGGCCTTCACCCTGTAGTTCTTTGGTGTTCCATCTTGCCTCCTGTGGACTTCTTTTGCATGTCCTGCAGGCTTATAATGAATGCTTGTAGCTTGTCAGTCAAGGGAGGAAAAATACTGATGTGCGCAGGAACATGTGGGGATCTTACAATAATATTTCTGTCTCTTTTTTCAGTGTGTGCCATATTTGATAGCTATGGGCACAGATCCAGAGCCTTCTATGAGGAACAAAGCTGACCAGCAGCTGGTGGAGATAGACAAAAAATACGCTGGATTCATTCATGTATGTGCAGTTCTGCTTCTTTTCCTTAGTATAAAACACACATTGATGAACATTCAGATGGATATAAAAATATACACATCTTTGAAGAGCCAAACAAGGAATGAATACATATAAACTCTGCAAAATAATTTTTGTGTTTGTGTGCATAATCATCTGCAAAACAGCAGTCCTCTGGGGGAAATATCCAGCCAGGAATATTATATATATTTCTTAGAGTGCAGGTTCAATTTGCAAGTAAGGAGGCAGATCTAATATAGAAAGGTCCTTTTGTGGTATGGCTCAACTTCTCTTTTTTCCATTTCATCCCACTCATCATGCATTAGGCTATGCCTGTGTAATGTGGTCCAGTTGCAGCCCACTGGAAAAATCCCAGCTTCCCGCTGTTTGTTTGTGGCCCTTTGCCAGCCTTTATAGAGGGCACCCTAGGCTCAGTGAAGGCCAGCACAGGTGTGGGGGAATACCTGCTTCATTACATCCAAATCCACTCCTTATCTTTGTGGGTTTTGAAGTACATGGTGAAATTGGTGCCAGTTTTATCTCTTGATGTAGGCAGTCAGTCACGCTGCACAGCTCATCTGTGTCTGAGACCCTGTCAGTATATGCTGTGCTAGGAAACTTGGAAGCCTTGTGTTCTTCTGTCACTGAACTTCGAGGGTGGGAGCAGACTCAAACTGAGCCAGAAAAAAGGATGAGAGAGAAAATGGGGAAAGGGCACTGAAGACTGGATCTGCAGAAAGGCCTGTGAAATGATGACAGAGAAAAAGTAACAGGATGCAGGGAAGAGGAGAATGCTGTGTGGAGTACAGAGTAAAATATGTGAGATCCTGTAGCACAGGATAGAGGGAGAAAATGGAGACTTAAGGTGGGTTCATAAAAATGTAAGGAAGGGACAGAGGGGGAAAGTGCTAATGGAGAATTGGCTAAAAGACGATTGTAACAAAAATTATTTTCTGCAATCATGCAGCATGAATTTAACCATAAATGTAAAAGTTCTCTAAATATGGGTTCTTGCATTAGATTAGGCTCTGTATATTCCTGGCCCCCTCTCATGCTGGGCCCTTTTAATTTTCCAGCCATGAAGACGAAACCTTGCACAGTCACTGATCTGTTGCACTCCAGTGTGCTGTAATACACTCCCTGAAACCAACACATCTGCCAATTAATTCAGACCTAGAGAAAACCAGTGTGGTGTAATGGTTAGATTGTTGGGCTAAGATCTAGGGGACCCAGGTTCAAATCCCCACTCTGCAGTGGAAGCTGGCTGGATGACCTTGGGCCAGTCACACATTCTTAGCCCAACCTCACAGAGTGGTTGTAAGGATAAAATGGAGGAGAATGATGTAAGCCACTTTGGGTATCCATTGGGCAGCAAGCCTGGGTGTAAATGAGTAAACAAATACACAAACCCTTCATCAACAAAATATCAAAATGGAAATTGTGTACAATTTGTCATTGATTGTGCTAGAAGATGACTAAGTGTAATTTTAAAACCTGTTGAGGAAGATGGAAATAAAATAGTGCCACTAAGTTCCAAAATACCTGTATTAACACAGATCACCATCCTCTTTCAGTTTGTGTTAAGGAAAGTGAGATTTAATTGTATACCCCTCTGGTTTCAGATGAAAGCAGTGGCTGGTATGAA
>NW_015164214.1:662611-663668 GCF_001447785.1 Gekko japonicus
AGACAGGATGAATCCAGCAGTGCATTGTGCTCACACCTTTACTCCATGATCCGAGGGAACCGGCAACACCGACGAGCCTTTCTAATTTCCTTACTCAACCTCTTTGATGATACAGCTGTGAGTCTAACACAAGCCTTTGATACTCTTTTCTGCAGTGCTTATGATGGTTTTGGATGGCTTAAATTATATATGTTAAAACAGCTTGAAAAACTATTTAGTTTGCACTGATCCAGTGTTAAGTATATCCCCCAAGTTCTCAGTTTTGGATTGGGCTATAAAGAATGCAAACAAATCTTGGCTTTGGAGTTAAGATAATTCTCCCCCCCCCCCAAAAAAAAAAAAAACCACCCTGAAATGCAGGTTTCCCTAAGCAAGAGCCTTTTTAAAGTCTGCCCAAGGCAGTTACCAAGTGGTCTGTGGTTAGGCTTCTTTCATGGCCCCTTTCAAGGAGAAGGTGGGGTGGGAGGTGAGTCAGCCCTCCAAAGAACATTTTTATTCTCTCTGGTCCCACTTAGTTTCTTTATTGTCTGTGCCCCTCTTCTGGGTTGACCCAACACATGTGTATGTCTTACTTCCATGCCTGGTCAGTATGGCCTGTGGCATCAGAAGAAAGAATGGCCGCTTTTCTTGCACATGTTTCAGTGGCTAAAGACTCCAGGGGGTTGTGCATGCTCAGAATTTGGATAGGCGTCTTCAGGGCTGGCTCGCCCGCTAGGCGAACTAGGCCTTTGCCTAGGGCGCGAGAGGAGAGGCAGGGGCGGCCGCCGGCAGCCTCTCCTCGCCCGCAGCCCGGCCGAAGCAAGAAGGGCGGGGGAAGAGGGCCAAGGGTAGCGCTGCACTGCCCGGGCCTGGCGGGGCCCCTGTGGCGAGGCAGGAGGCAGGGAGCCAATCCCCGGGCCGCTGCCGGGCCACTGGCCCAATCAGCGCCCCAGAGGGAAATCCCGTGTGTTAAACGTGGGAATCCCCGGTGGGCAGCAAGGCGCTCCTTGCCGGCTCTGGGAAGGCGTTCCTCCTTCTCCTCTGCAGCTTGCAGGTAGGTGTGTGGGGTAGGGGAGGC
>NW_015164214.1:664142-679763 GCF_001447785.1 Gekko japonicus
GAGAGGTGCGGCCGGGCGGCTGCCTTACCTGCTCCCTGGCTAGGCTGGAGGCCAGTGGGGCGCAGCTGAGCTGGGGGGGAGGAGGACGGCCCGCCAGCCAGCCAGCCAGGTCTCCAGGCCCCGCCGGGAGGTTGGCACCTGCGCTCGCCTAGAGCGCAGGACCACCTCAGGCCGGCCCTGGGCATCTTATATTCAAGGAAGAAGACTTGGCATCCAGCCTTCTGAGCATAGAAGTGAAGGTTACAATGTATTTTCTTTTTTTACTTTCACAGAAAACAGAGGTGAATATGCTCTTGTATATAGCAGACAATCTAGCTTGTTTTCCTTACCAAACCCAGGAGGAGCCACTTTTTATAATGCACCATATAGACATTACATTATCAGTTTCTGGTAGTAACCTTCTCCAGTCATTTAAAGAGGTGAGTGCAATTACATTTTAATCTCTCTCTTTCTTGGACAGTAACCTCTCCTACACTACCTTCCTAGTGCTCAAGGTGGGTCTTCAGTAATTCAGAATGCATTACATGTATTAAAACTAATGGCGGCCCACTATTTTTCATCTTCGCAATGCCAGGTTCAATAATAACAGTGGCCTCACATTGTTCCTTGGGAGTGTTTTATGTACTGAGTTGCAGGGCAAGGAGACATCTGTGTCATACAGTGCACCACAGCCAGGTTCACAGGACACCTTACTGCTCTCCAGAACTCCCACAAATCTTGCAATACAAATTCTGGGATTTATTAGAGGGAGTCAAGTTTTTATAAATTTGTCTTAAATCCAACTTTTCCTTGATGACATATAGTTAAGAGCTGTAATTGTCATATTCCAAACCCTGTGTAGACAGTGTCTTTTTATCTGGAAGCATTTATTGTTTCTGGACATGACCCAGTGATACCCCTGCTGCAGTGATTAAATATCTAGCTAAACCAGCTTGACTTTGTATAACTTGTGCACTATTAGAATGTGGACAAAGACCTGCAGCTGTCTCTTGTTGGCTTGGAATCTGAATAATAGAACTCCAAAGTACTGTGTTTATGCCAGTCCTTGGAGTGCTAGTGAGAATCACCTGTGGAGTCTCCTCTTCCTAAATTCACAAAAGGAACTGTGTAAGCAGTTCCTGTTGTTTCTCATACTACTCATGAAAGCTGCTAGTCCTCTTTGGAGAAGACCTCAATGAGAGGAAGGGCTAAATTGTTCTGTTGTTTGTAATTGCTTGTAATCGCATGGGGAGACCTGTGTAGGTAGAAAGGCAGGATACAAATGGGTTAGATAAACACCCAGTGAACTTGGAGCTGCTTTGGGCTGGGGGTGGCGGGGTGGTGGTGGCATTCATCTGTTCCCGTAAATCATTGACTGGTACTACATCCCTAGATTTTTGCAGGGAAGTTGAAGAGTTCTTTTTTTGGTGGCTTTATTCATTTCAGTATCTTAATATTTTAATGCACGCTGTTCATTAGTTTATTGTTATTATTATTAAAAGTTAGTCTCACAAATGTTTTTCGAAGCAGAGAACCACCTCTGAAACATTGTTTGAAATTTATTATTAAGTATTATTTGGGCAGATATCACTATAGATGTGATGCTGCTTTAGAGAGCCATGTTTTTAAGGTGCCCTTCATAGCAGCAGTAGGAGTTTGGGGCCTGCTTTCTACATCGTGCAGCCCCATGCTGCAAGGATGCCTGCGTGGATGGCATGACCACAGGCATGTTCCCGGTGGAGTGCCACCTGGCGAGAAAGACGGATGTGCTTTTCTGGCCACAGTTTATTTAGAAAATGTGTTTAGAAATATCTGAATGCCGCCAGTCCAGAGCTGATTGATTGGGATTGTACCATGGAAGTGAATCCTGTTTCGTTGGGAGCACGCGTGGTTTAATTTATCAAGTGATTTATCAAAGGGTCCAATTGCGTTCTTCATTGGTCTTTCAAGTACTATTTATAATACATCTAACTAAATAGGTGCACAAAACTGGGCTTTTGAGACCAGATTCTTTCACAGATTGCCGTGCGAGAGAAAGTGTCTGTTTTTACTGAACAAAAATGCTGTAAAGGACTGTCAGTAATGAAATTTAATGGACACATCCACTGTATTTAATAAAAAAATGTAATACTATGATCTTCAACATACATGCTAGGGTGCCTTCCTTAATTTTTATATTTGAATTTCTCATAATCCAGGATTTGGTATTTCATGATTTGAGAACCATTAAATAATAGGCTGGTCTTCAAATAACTTTTAAAAAACATATATAATGGTGTTTGCCACTCTCTCTTTCAGTCTATGGTAAAGTATAAAAAAGAGCGAAAGCCTTCATCTGATGAAGAGAGTGAAAGTGAAAGTAACAGTGAGAGCGACAGTGACAGCGAGGAGGAAGTCCACAGGCCCCGGAAGTTACGGAAACGTGCAGATTCAGAGTCAGATTCTGATGAAGAGAATGATATAAATGCCGTCATGAAGTGTTTGCCAGACAATTCAGCGCCTCTAATTGAATTCGCAAATGTCTCCCAGGGTATATTGTTGCTTTTGATGTTAAAGCAGCATTTGAAAAACCTCTGTGGATTTTCTGATAGGTATGGATAAGATTTTGCTTACTGCATGTACAGTGTCATCTGTTTCCCATATTCCTGAAATGCTGGTAGGGAATCAGTGCAGCTGTGTAATGCTGATATATAACACAATCTAGTAAGCTTAAAATTGCGTTTCTGTAACAGTAGTGGTTTGGTAATTCAGAATAACTGCAATTGTATAATTTTTATCAATGGGTGCTGGACAGTTTTCTTAACTTCTGACTGTTGTTTTTTCTCCCCCATGATAGTAAAATTCAGAAATATTCCCCTTCTGAATCGGCAAAAGTGTATGATAAAGCGATAAACAGAAAGACAGGAGTTCACTTCCATCCGAAACAGACGTTGGACTTCCTTCGAAGTGATATGGCTAATTCCAAGCTCACAGAAGAAGTGAAGAGGAGTATAGTTAAACAGTACTTAGATGTAAGTTGTGAGATGTGATGGAATTTCAACTTCCTTTGTAAAAGGATTTTTTTTTTTTAAGGCTTTTAATTCTTTAGAAAGTGGTAGATGAGGCTTAACAATGAACATGCTGAGACTGGCTCTGTTTTGGGGAACAACACTTTTTCTGCAATTACTACCCAGCAACCGATATTCAGAGAAATTTGTTTGATGATGGAGGTTCCATTTAGTAGTGGTGTAGGAGCTGCGGTGGCTCAAGTGGTTAAGACGCTGAACTGCAGGCTGTGGAAGGCCGGTAGTTCAGCAGTTCGAGACCCGAGTGTGCCGTATGACGGAGTGAGCTCCCGTCTCTAGTTCCAGCTCCTGCCAACCTAGCAGTTCGAAAGCAAGAAATTGCAAGTAGATAAATAGGTACCACTTCGGTGGGAAGGTAACAGCGTTCCGTGCGCCGTGGTGTTTAGTCATGCCGGCCACATGACCACGGAAACGTCTTCGGACAGCGCTGGCTCTTCGGCTTTGAAACGGAGATGAGCACCGCAACCCTAGAGTCGGATTCGACTGGCTTTCGAGCAAGGGAACCTTTACCTTTACCTAGTTCCTGTGTGCCCTGACCTGGATAGCCTAGACTAGACTGATCTCGGAAGCTAAGCAGGGTCAACCTTGGCTAGTGTTTGGGAGACCTCCAGGGAATACCGGGGTCTTGATGCAGAGGAGGCAATGGCAAACCACCTCTGAATGTCTCTTGCCTTGAAAACCCCAAGGGAGCCATAAGTCAGTTGTGACTTGATGGTGTGTGCGCACACACACACACAGTTCCCATCTGGCCACTAATTGGTATAGAGACCCTAGTGTGTCCTCTTAAAGGCTTAAAAAAGGTGAGCTGGTGATTCTAATTCTGAATCATTTTGTTTGAGACAGGAACATGCTGTTGGTGGTCACTTTCGTTATCAATTCTCTAAGTATTTCAATTTCCACTGAAAGATGGGGCTTCTGCTATACAAAATTTGTTGTGTTCAATGTTCTGATTTTGGAACTACTTTGGACTTAGCAGGAAGCTACTAGAAAGCTAAAACTATTGAACCACTTATTTTTAATTACTTTTTTAGGGAGCAAAAGTTTGAGTCCAGTGGCACCTTAAAGACTAACAAAATTTCCAGGGTATAAGCTTTTGAGAGTCCCGGTGAGCTTTGACTCTTGAAAGTGTATACCATGGAAATCTTGGTTTTTAAAGGTGCTTCAGGACTCAACTCTTGCTCTTCTACTGCAGACCAACACAGCTACCCACCTGCAGCTTTTTTTTTTTGAGGGAAACGTTCTAATTCACGTATAAATGAAGAAAACAAAAATTACACACTCTTCATGTTTACCACTCCCTGCTTTGTTTGCAGAAGAGAGGCTGGCAGGCCATGTTTGTTGAACCTTTTTTATGCTTTGCGACAAGTGGCAACTAATTTCCAATATCTCTTCTTAGTTCAAGCTTCTAATGGAACACCTGGATCCTGATGAAGAAGAAGAAGATGGCGAAGTGTCAGCTAGCACGAACGCTCGCAACAAAGCTATTACCTCGCTGCTTGGAGGAGGCAGCCCTAAAAACAATGCAGCTGAGACAGAGGATGATGAGAGTGATGGGGAGGATAGAGGAGGAGGCACTTCAGGGGTGAGGCGGAGGAGGAGTCAACGTATTTCGCAGCGTATTACGTAAAATGATTTTATGTGCTTCTTAAATGTCAGTCTAAAATAAAATGTACACTTGAGTAATGTAATCCATATGGAAAAAACTGTAGATAGAAATTCTTAACCGTTTATACAACTTTTTTGTAGAAAGTTCTAACAGAAAACACAATAAAAAATACCCCTAGAAGAAGAGATTTTATCTAGCATAAAAAGTTTTAATTTTTCTTTGGAATGTATTGTGTGTATCCTTTTTATTGTTGCCAAGTTTTTATGTAGCTTTATGATTCATTTGTACATATAATTTTATATATCAATAAGAGTTAAAAGACACGGGTACAAATTAAAATATGTGAGTTTTTTTTGCAAGGATATGTTAACCCCTTGGCGCTGGCGGTCGCGGTGCGTCTCATTGCCGGCAATGGAATGTGTGCCGGGAAATCCCAACTCCCGGCGTCAAGGGATTAAAAGCAATAAAAGCAATAATTTCACTCAAGTTCTTTTGTGTAACACTTGGTCTTTTTTCCCCTCCCAATGTTTTAGTCATTGAGAAGGTCAAAACGAAATTCAGACTCTACGGAGTTGGCAGCACAGATGAATGAAAGTGTTGATGTCATGGATGTCATCGCTATTTGCTGTCCAAAGTACAAAGATCGGCCGCAAATTGCAAGAGTAGTACAGAAAACCGGCAGTGGCTTCAGTGTTCAGTGGATGGCGGGCTCCTACAGTGGCTCCTGGACTGAGGCTAAGCGCCGTGATGGTCGCAAACTGGTGCCTTGGGTAGACACTATTAAAGAGTCAGACATTATTTACAAAAAAATTGCTCTAACGAGTGCTAATAAGCTGACTAATAAAGTGGTTCAGACTTTACGATCGCTGTATGCCGCCAAGGATGGAACTTCCAGCTAATGCATTTGTACATGCAGCCAAATTTTACAGGAAATGAAATAACAGAAAAAAAAACTTGAAATACCAACTTTCTGGCAAAAAAAAAAAAGAGTCGATTTAATGAAGAGTAAGAATGACACCTGGGATGCAGGAAACGGAAGGAAATGTTTGGTAAACATTTTTGTGGGAGCTCCCTTCGCTGTTGTGCAGCAGAAACTTCTCAGTTCATTTTTACTCCCACTGTATAATAGTTTAACAAAAAATTGTTTATATCTTGGAAAAAAAACCCTTTCTGTTTAAAAAAAAATAAACAAGTGAATGTTGGAAATTAGTCTGTTAATGTTCTTAATAAAGTGTTCTTGGAGTTTAACCTAGCAGCGGATGGCTTTCTTTAGCTTAGCCCAGTTTTCCAGGGAAGCGTTGTTTTTCCAGGCTGTAAAATGGCAGAATCTCCTGGATATATAATTTATTCTGTTGGGGGGGAAAAAAAGCATGCAGTATCTATGACCTATCTGCAGGAGGAGTTTTTGTAAATGTAGATTTTGATGTATTAGGTCACCCTGAATAATACAAGAAAAGGGATCCCCAGCAAATCTGGTGGAACGAATACTGCAATAAATTTTTTTACTTCTCTTTGTTACTTGTCTGTTTCCATTTGAATTTCTTATTGTAAAGATCTGTTTAAATCCATTTATATTATTTTGCAGTCTTTTATGTAAAATTTACTATATTGGTGGTTTTCAAAGCAAGACATAAATATTGTTTATACAGTTTGTATAGGCTGACTTCTGAATAATTGGTATCTTTTATTTTTAATCCCTTAAAAGGGTGTAAACACAAGTTAACTCCAGGGTTTTATTGTATCCTGCAATATTTAGTATTAACTATATATGATTTAGCACTGTGCCAAACACATTTTCAAGAGTACATTTTGATATAAAAAGAAACTATAGTTTATGCCTTGTATGCTTCAATTTCTTTCTAATGCTGTCCAAATGGCAACCGGGGGGGTGGGAAGAGGGAGAATGTCCATTACTCTGAATAATTAGATTCACTTGGTTAGGACACTGGAGTTTCATGAAGGATGACGACTGTGACCAGGAGCACCTGCTGTGGCCCCAGATCCCACTGGCCATAGTTTCTATAGCTGACAACCAAAAAATAAAATAAAAATACCATAGCTGCACTTACGGTACTCCATTGGCTGCAAATGTTTGAAAAGCGAATATGGATTTGTAACTGATCGGTACTCCTTCGTAAATGTTTTTTTAGAAGCTGGGTGGGGAAACACTTGGTTGCGCTCTGGAGTTTTAATTACTTGAAATCTTTCCCCACTTTTTTATACACTGAAAATGCTTAAACTATCTCTGAAGTGCTTGCTTCAATGTGTGCGGTCAGAAGCCATTCTGTTCTCTGGGTAGCCGAAAGAAGTTGATTTTTTGTAGTCACAGAAGCAGAAGAAATTAGTAACATGAACAGAAATAGAAGTGGACTATTTTAAAGCTTTTTGTGTGTTTAAGACTTATTTGAAGGCAGGTGTTAAAGATTCGGGTGCATTTATTTTCCTTCCATAAGATTTTAATATATGGTGGGGGTGTGGTTTTTTTATTACAACAGTTTACAGAACTTGTGTGTTACTTGAGCCTGTGAAGTAGAGTAACACAGCTATATTCAAAATTTTCTTGTACAAAGTTCAAAAATTAAACTGACACGACTAATAATTTCTCAGAATTTATTTAATAATTACTGTATTAAATGTTTTTCATTTCTTTGTTTTAAGCAGAGTTTGGTGGATATTCTTCTAGAGCAAAGCCAGTCTCTTTAAGAAAGGAAAACAAAAGCTGTGTTCGCAAAATTACTCAACAGGTATTTTTACCTGTTTTGTGTACAACTATTTTGGCTGCTACTACTCACTCGATTTGCTTTCAAGAAGTTGGCAAGTTGGTGTTGTTTATTTTAATATCTCCCTAGGAAGAATTAAGGGCATTCTGGGTTAAAATACTTACCACTACCAAGGAATTTCAGCTTGAGTCTTCTAGTTTTTTGCTATGGAATAGTATTTAAAGGTGTTTGAAATATTCCCGTGGTTATATCTGTTTGCGTAAATGGATTGGCTCAGGATATGTAGTATTCAAACACAGATGTTCATAGAACCATATTGGATGATTTCGTCTGTTTCTAGTAGATCCCAAAAGACTGGAAGCTGGTGCTGGTTGGGTGCTGGTTAGTTATTTCCTTGGAATCTTGCCTCTGGAAATCTATTCTTCAGTGTGCTCCAGGTTGTTATGCAAGAGCTTGTACGCATCTATAATGTCGTCTATAATTTGGTTAACTATGATTTTTTTCCATTTGATATCATATGTCTTGTTGCTTAGTAAAGAGTCTGGGGATGATGAAGAATACAGTGTAGGCGAGATAAATTTAGACAAAATTTAAATAAATATGGTTGTTAAGCCTTGAGCCCCAGTGTTCACCAACATGGAAATTGTTTTGAATGCTTATATCAGAGGCAGGGTTAGGAGCATGCTTCCCTGTATTTCATGAGAAAGCCATGTCCTTTCTTTCCCTTTCAGATCCGGTAAACCTTTACTATCTTTTGCAAACCTTGAGCTAGATCATTATCAGGAGCTGTCCTTGCTAAATCCTTGTCACCTAGTATAGAATACGGCTGCATCAAGGCCTGGAGTGTTGGTCGTACTTTCATGAACACCCTTCATGCCCTTCTGGCTGCAGTAAGCTGCCAGTACTTATCAGTGTTTGCAAAAGCTCCAAACCTAGTTTAAGATAATTAAGATTGAAGCCAAATGCTACTACACTGTTCATAGCTGGGCAACAGCTTTTTCCAAGTATTACAACTAGCTGAAATGATGAGTTGCTGGTAGGCACCAATTAATTGTTAAGAATGAAGGCCATGATAATAGGGGACTAGTGGGCTTCCAGAAATAGTAAACCAACTTCAACAGGTAAAAACTTGAATTGTTTCAAATGTTTGATTAATAGCTGTGCTGGAAGAGGAGAAGATCCTACTCACCCAACATACAAAGGTAGGCCAATGAAACTTGGCATCCATCAGACATCTTTGAAGACACCATGACAATAATGAATACCTCTAAATTCCACAGCTACACTGGTTTGAACTTTTGTAAATTATCTAAATAAATTTCATTGGTCTTATAGCATGCAATCTGTGTACGTGTGGGTTAATTACCAAGTTTTACCTTCTCACTGATAATGTCCTAAAGGGATTGACTTCTTCGTACCTTTAACCATCATTAAGATCAGCTAAAGGAATCCTTCTGATCACTAGACAGCCATGTCTGGATAACAGTGTAAAGAATTAAGGCTGGGCTGCATGGATTGTAAAGAAGAACAGAAGATGCGTTACAATCTATCCTGAAAGACACTGATTTTTTATAATTTGAGTCAAGAGCAAAGTAGTGTCTAAAAAGAGAGGGCAATCAGAAGAAAAATCCAAGGTGACAGTAAGAATGAATGAAATCTATTCACTAAAATGTGCTGCTCTTAATGCATATTTCGGCGTATAGAAGGTTCTTGCTTATCTGTCAAACTTCTCTGATCATCCTAGGTCTCTAATAATTTTGCAGTTTTCTTTGCCACCTCCATCTTCTTCCTAAAGTTTAGCTTTACTGTCGTTTTGGTTCTCTATCTCCCTCTTTAAGATTCAAAGTGCCCTTATTCGTCTCCAATATTCTATTGGTTAGACACATAGCAATCACAGCCTTGCAGCTGTATGTATTATAAAGAAGATCATCCTCTGTTGTCCCTAATTTTCATCTTTTGGTAGTGCATCTTTTCCAGAGTGTTGGGATAGAAGCTGGGCTGCTAAAGAACTTTTTGGTTTCTTGATATTCTCTTGTGGCCATGTATCCATTTTCATTGCCTGTGGTTAGTGGCTCCATTTCAAGACCCAATAACCAAAGCACATTGCTTGCACAATCTGACTACTGGATGCTTTCTAAGGATGTGCCAGTTACTGACAGACAGTATAGACTATTGAGCTAGGGAGAGAGAAATCCTTAAATGTTAGAAAGGGCAGCAGTGATTCAGTTCAGCCTCTAGATTTCCACAACTCCTGTTCACTTCTGTCTCATTTGGCCCAGGAAGCAGATGTTGTGGTCTGTGATGAGAGAACATCAGGTCTGCCGGGAACTGAAGGTGCTTTGTTTCTCAATCTGCCTGAACTCCATCTGTATCAGGAGCATCAAGCACAAAGATATGGACTGATGTGAGTCACAAGAATTAAATGGAAATAAATAGGCCTCAACCACGGAGTTTGCCATCTTATCGTGCAGCAGTATAGAGACGATGTGATAAGAGTGGGAAAAGTGGTCTTGCAACAGTCACTGGGGACCTGTTGTCACAGAGATGACCAAAAGATCATTATTAATTCTTTGGGAGCTAAGTCTTCTACAAGAGAGAAATAGGGGGAGGTCATATACAGAAGGAAATTAACTACTCTTGGACTGGAGTGATCTCAGATCTACTGGCATGCTACCATAAACCATCCATTCTGAAAATGCTTCCGAGAAGACGTATGAAGATGGTGCTCCAGGAATGCAATACACACAAAGGTGGTATCTAGTATATATTCCAGCAGTGGAATTTGAAGGGATGGCATTGTCATACCAGCATTATCAATCTTAGATTCTCTTTAGGAGGTGCTGAATGAAGGACTGAAGCTCAAAGTTCTTAAAGGAAAAGATCCATATTTGGTCACTGCACTGCCTGGTAATCCATCACACAGGGTTTTGTACATCTACACATTCTATTCTGGAGGACAAGTATTTTCTCCACCCTCTCAAGTGGCCTGTTTATCCCCACATGGACTCTAAATGTGGTTTAAAAATGTTCAGTGGAGCATTTATTTGAATGTTACACAGTTTCTTAAATACTAACGCAAATGTAATGCTAGAGGGATAGCTATTGAAGGCTGTGTCCATAGAACAGGCTTTATTCTTCACCTATCACCAGTGAATTCACTTTACAATGCTTTTAGGGCTGTCTAGGAAGACTAAGTAAATCAAGTCTCTCAGGACCAGGTATGACTTTTTAAGATAGACTTGGTCCTGCTGGATAGCTATGTTAGGGTTTTATGGTATCTCTCTATTTTTTTTAAATTTAGGATTGTGAATTGTTTTACAGCCTCAGATTCCTCTCCCAATCCGGGCTAAGGATTACTCAACAAGTGGAATGGGTAGAGCTTAGCATCTTCAGCATTACAATATATATAACTTGTGAAGGCAGCTACCTCAGCCTTCACCATTCTATTACTGTACTTAACTGAGACAGCACTGGTCATAGAGTATTCCAGATTGTTAGTTATTACATCCTGCACAATCCAATGGTTTCAGTTGGTTGTAATTCTTTTTTGAAATAACAGTGATCAAGCTAATGGGCCTACCTTTTGGGAGCCTTTTTATGAATAGAAACTATAATATTGAACTCCCATTATTTTCGAGAGTTTACCTGTGAGATTTGTAGATATGGATACTGCACACAGATTTTGTTTAAATAATATTACTATTGTATCTTTTCCTAAGATACAATATCGTTTCCACTACTAAATTTTTCTAGTAGCTTTTACAAGTACCCCCTTACAACTTGCCATAGAGGAACATTCTGGAAATGTTAGTAAATAATATAAACTTGATTTAGCAAAAGAAGACTTTCCATGTATTAAATTTGCTGGGTCAAGAATCATAGACACACTTTTGATATGTATCATAAGGCTGATGCTGGCTGGTGCTCTGTATTGGCCTGCTTTCAATCAAATGCGCTATCCACATTGTGGGATAACAAATTGTACATAAATAGCTTATAAGTTAATAGTGCGGCAGATCTCGGTGTAAATAGTTGTGACAAGGAGGCAACCAAGAATAATGTGTACTATATTTCGTATTATCCATTGAATAAAGGTTTAGAGAAGAATTCTTACCTGTTGCTCTGCATTAAATTTACTGTGATGAACAACTTTTGAGAAGATTTGTCAGACCAGGACTAATACATCATATAAGATGGTGTTATTTGCAATTGTGGCACAAACAAAGCTAGCGTACACTTAAAAATCAAACGTATGATGGTATGAAGATTGTTCTAAGTGATTGCTGGCATTAGATGTGTACACTGATACAAAACCTGTTTTGTAGTGATACCACTTTAAAGGAATGGCCACAAATACTGCAGTACATTTTAACTCTCCCAGTTAGAATCATGAAGTTGGATGGTACCTCCAGGGTCATCTAGTCTAACCCCCTGCACAATGCAGGAAATTCACAACTACTCTCACAGACACCCAGTGACCCCTGCTCCATGCCTAGAAGATGGCAAAAAAATCCCTCCAAGATTCCTGGCCAAACTGGCCTGGAGAACAATTGCTTCTTAACTCCAAAGTGGTGACTGGCATTTTCCTGGGCATGTAAGAAAGGGCCACAAGAACTAAGCACTTATGCAGCCCTTGCTGCCCTCCCTCAGAATTGCTCTCAGATGCCCATCTAGCCTTTGCTTAAAAACCTCCAAAGAAGGAGCGCCCACCACCTCCCGAGGAAGCATGTTCCACTGAGGAACTGCTCTGAAAGTCAGGAAGTTCTTCCTAATGTTTAGCTGAAAACTCTTCTGATTTAATTTCAACACATTGGTTCTGGTCCGACCTTCAGAAGCAACAGAAAACAACTCTGCATCATCCTCTATATGCTAGCCCTTCAAGTACTTGAAGATTATTATATCACCTCTGAGTTGTCTCCTCTCCAGGCTAAAAATACTGAGCTCCTTCAACGTTTCCTCATAGGACTTGGGTCTCCAGACCCCTCACCATCTTTGTTGCCTTCCTCTGGACACATTACAACTTGTCTATATCCTTCTTAAATTGTAGTCCCCAAAACTGAATACTGTAGCTGAGGTCTAACCAGAGCAGAGGAAAGCGATACAATCACATCACGTGATCTGGACAGTATACTTCTGTTGATACAGCCCAAAATTGCATTTGCCTTTTTAGCTACCACATCACACTGCTGACTCATGTTCCGTGTATGGTCTACTAAGAGCCCTAGATCCTTTTTGCACATACTACTGCCAAAACAAGTCTTCTCCATCCTATAATTAAGCATTTGATTTTTCCTACCTAAATGCAGAACTTTACATTTATCCCCATTGGAATTAATTTTGTTTTAGCCCAGTTTTCCAGCTTTGTAATCTGTTCTAGGAGTGTCTCATCCAAGTGCTCTGCCTGGCTTCATGGTCTATTAAAAACCCCCACCATAGTATCACTACTTTTTCTTACTCCTTGTATTCTTTCCTGGAGACTCTCAACTGAACTTCCATGCTCAGATTCATGTATTTCCTTGCAAGTATGTACCTCCTTTACATATAATGCTACTCCTCCTCCCTTCCTTATTTGTCGTTTTTAAACAAATTGTACCCTTCAGTCCTAATATTCCAATTGTGTCATCCCATCAAGTTTCAGTAATGCCAATTAGGTCATAGTCCCCTTTCTGTATTAGGACTTCAAGTTCCTCCTGCTTGTTTCCCATACTCTGTGCATTTGTGTAGATACATCAGAATCCATTATATGTCCTGACGTTTTTGTTCCTGTACTTACCTGTGAGTTAATGTTTACTTTCGTATGTGCCACTGCCCGCAAATCTTTAGCATTCTCCTCTCCAGTTATTGGCATAAAACTAGGAATTGAATTTTTGTCTTGCTCCCCCAATAGGATTTAGTTTAAAGCCTTTCTTATCAGGTTTGCAAGGCTCTCACCAAACACTCTTTTTCCTACACTCCTGAGGTGCGAACCATCTTCCGATAGAAGAGCTTAATCTTGAAAGTATAAGCCATGGTCCAGAAAACCAGAGCTTTCCTGATGACACCATGTGTGTAGCCAGTCATTTATTTGCAGTATTCTCCTTTCCCTTCCTAAGCCATGGCCTTCAACAGGAAGTTGTTTGGATCTAATGCTTTGAGAGCAGTGCTTGAGACGACCAGAATGTCCAGCTCACTTTTCCCATTCAGGGGAATATCTGTTCCCATTCTGTGCTGTCCAGCCTAGATATATGTGGCAAAATCAAATGAACAAAGTTTAGTAGCAGATTAGTAATGTCATGCATGTTGCTTTTTGCATGACCATTGTGTTTCAATTTTTGGGTATGTGCCACAACAGAAAGTTTAGATGCTGCTTTTGGAAATGGGGTCTTCAAAAGGGGAGGGGGCACAAGCTGGATTCTCCCACCCAATTGACTTTGTACATTGTGGGAAGATTTGTGATAAGGAATTTTTTGAAGAACAGTTCTCCGGGCACAGCTACTCACAACTAAAAAATCTGATGGAATTTCTGGCCTCACAAGGCACATTTGATAGACCCTACTCTGGCCTGGAAAACATCCTATTAACCTATGCAGACTCTCCCAAAGGCCTGATGGCAAATCTGTATAAATTACTTACAGGGGTGGAAAACAACTCACCTCTGAGGCACCAACTTCATTGGCAGGAGGATTTACAGATGAATAAAATGGAACAATTATGGAATAAGATTTGGAATTCGCTGACTATCAAGAAACTACACAACCTGGTTACAGTTTTTTAAACTGATCACTCACTGGCATTATACACCAGAAAAATTACATAAAATAAACCCAACAAATAGCCCTCAATGTTGGAAGAAGTGCGGAGGTAGAGGATCATATCTCCACTGCTGGTGTCAGTATCCCATTATATATTCATTTTGGAAAGAAGTCGTTGAGAAAATCAATGAGATTGCTTCTCAAAATCTGCAGATTTGCCCCAAAATAACACTTCTTGATTTAATTGACTCGGCCTCTGCTACAAGAGCTCAAAAGGAGCTTATAGCTAAACTTTTGGTTAACTATTGCATCTGCTTGGAAGTCCAGTTCTCCTCCCTCGATGCAAATATGGTATGAAAAAATCTGGGATCAATTTATCTTAGAGAAAGTTACACAAATCACTGAAAACTCTAATCCGGATACTTCTGGAGCGCATGACCGTTTTGTGGCAATTTGGGCAAGGGTTCTACAATTTATGTCAGAAAAAGACATTTTACTGTGCAAAGCTTCTTATGTCCCCTGGATTCGGCTTTAAATACTTATCTTCTCAGGTATATAAAATATCACACGGACAATAGCATTGCTCCACTAACCTGTTTCAAGATTCATCACCATTTCTTCAGTTCCTCAGTTATATAGATTTGATGCACTGCTCACTTATTAGAAAGTTGCTGCATGGTCTAAATGTAAATATTTCAACTAGGGGTTGTTTATAGTTATGGTCGATTTTTTCTGTTACTAGATTTCATATTAGAATTGGCATGTACCTAGCATTATACAGCTGTTCTCTTAATTTATATATATTTTTACCTCTTTTCAATTAAAATTTTAAAATTAAAAAAAGGGTGGGGGGACAAGCTCTTATCTTTCAGGGCTCAGAATTTGTTGTTTTATTCAAAGTTGCACTCTTTTCAAGTAGTGTTTTCTGCTTTTGTGGTAATCAGAGCGGTGTTAGTTTGGAATAAAAAGCTACTTTTCCTGTAAACTTGTCTTTCTCTCCTCAATCCTCATAAACTTGAAGTCTCTAGTTTATATGGTTTGTATGTTCTTTGTTTACTAGCATTCTGAATAGGAATGCTGTTCCTAGTATAAAGTCTTAACAGAAGAAGGCAATTCTTAGGAATTATCTGAACTATGATCTAGGAAAGTTAAGGTTCAGATTTCACCACCTCAGACCTGACCACTTGGCTGCTGTGGCAGGGAGATAGGAAAGAGAGGTTATATAGATGGGATGCCTTATACTGAATCAGTCCCTTGGTCTATCAAGGTCAGTACTGTCAACTGAGACTGGCAGCAGCTCTCCAACATCTCAAGCACTTAGTCCTTTTAACTGGAGACACCGGGGTTTGAACCTGGGACCTTTTGCATGCCAACTAAATGCTCTTCCACTGACCCACAGCCGCTGCCCCGATGGGAGGATGGGAAAAACAGGAGACCCATAGGCATAGAGTTCAGTGTTCTCAAATTGTGCAATGAAACTTTCATAATTATAAGAACACAAGAAGACCCCTGAAACTCGC
>NW_015164214.1:680137-681754 GCF_001447785.1 Gekko japonicus
GCAAGGCTGACGGCGAGGCCAGCCGCCCCCCCCCAAGCGAGCGCCAACGGCTTGCAGCCGGCCGGGCCTCGCGCCCTCCCTTCTTCTCACTCGTCTGGCCGGCTGGCTTCGAGGTGGCGGCGACAGCGAGGTCGGCTGCAGTTTTGGGGGGATTTAAGTATCCCGCCAGTTTGGTGTAGTGGTTAAGTGTGCGGACTCTAATCTGGGAGAACCGGGTTTGATTCCCCACTCCTTCACTTGCACCTGCTGATGTGACCTTGGGTCAGTCACAAGCTCTGGCACAGCTGTCCTTGAAAAAGAGCAGTTTGTGTCAGAGTTCTCTCAGCCCCACCCACCTCACAGGGTGTCTGTTGTGGGGAGGGGAAGGGAAAGGAGTTTGTAAGCCGCTCTGAGACTCCAAGTGAAGGGCGGGGTATAAATCCAATCTCTTCTTCCTCTTCTTAACTTTTCAGATTTTTGTGCACACCTGGGGACCACCCCACGTGTGCACAAAACTCCCCCCCCGGTGCCCCCGGTGCACGGATTTAGCTATCCGCACACCAGGGGGCGACTTGGCTATTAGATATATAGATTCTGCTTTGTGGCTGACCCAGAGTTTGCAATACGTTTTGCTACCTCCAATGTTTGTGCCCTAAAAAGGTCTTAATACTAATTAATCTTACTCTTTGTTCTCCAGTGTAATTCTCGTGTATCTGTTTTTCAGACTGAGCATGAATTCAGTGGACAAGCTGCATCCACATGCAGCACCATAGGGTCATCTAGTCCAAACCCCTGCACAAGGCGTTGCCTGGGACTTTTCCCCTTTCGCAGGGCCTGTAAAGCGGAGCTGATGTGGAAGGCTTTCAGTTGAGGTAGTGGACCCAATCATCTGACCTCCTTGCTGAAACCTGCCCTATTACATTTGCCCATGTAAAGAGATGTTACTATCTCTTCTGTTGTGACTCTTTGTCATCTATTAGTATTGCTGGAACCTTATGAATTAATGTATGATTTTGCCATTTTTAAATGTTTTTTTAAGTAATTTATTGTGAATCTGTTTTTAATGGTTCTGTAAAATCTCGTTAGGGGGCTGTGGTGGCTCAGTGGTTAAGTTGCCGAACTGCAGACCGGAAGATTGGTAGTTCAACAGTTCGAGACCTGAGTGCCGCATGACGGAGTGAGCTCCTGTCTCTGGCCCCAGCTCCTGGCAACCTAGCAGTTCAAAAGCAAGAAATTGCAAGTAAATAGGTACCGCTTTGGTGGGAAGGAAACAGCGTTCCGTGCGCCTTGGCATCTAGTCATGCTGGCCACATGACCACAGAAACGTCTTTGGACAGCGCTGGCTCTTCGGCTTTGAAACGGAGATGAGCACTGCCCCCTAGAGTTGGATTCGACTGGCTTTCAAGCAAGGGAAACGTTTACCTTTACTAAAATCTAATTACCCACCCTGAGCCCGTTTGTAGGGAGGGCAGGGTATATTTTTTTAAAAATTTTTTATTTATTATTTATTTATTCGATTTGCTATCCCGCCCTAACCCCTAAGGGTCTCTGGGCGGCTTACAGAGAGTGCTAATCACATTTACAGAATCTAACCAGAGAGAGAGCCAGTTTGGTGTAGTGGTTAAGTGTGCGGACTCT
>NW_015164214.1:681872-690876 GCF_001447785.1 Gekko japonicus
TTTACAGAATCTAACCTAGGGCCACAGACATATAGGGGTAGTGACTACCCTACCAGGCACCCTTTTTGCAGCGGATCTTCGGTTGTTGTCTTGTTCTTGCGGGCGGTAGTCGGCGGCGTCCTTTTTGGTGCTGGTCTTTGGAGTGCCCTTCTTCCGGCTGTAGTGATTCCATTTCCGGCCCAGGACCACTCGCACTTCCGTGCATGCTCCGCTGCTGCCTCTGTCCCGATGAGGCTCCGGCCTGCTGCGTTGCTCCGCCTCCGCGCCAGTTGGTCCGGCCTCCTTCGCTCGCTCCCTGCCTCACCAGCCACCATTTTTCTCCACCGGCGCCAGTTTCGCTTCGCCGCTCGCCACTGCAACACAGGGACGGGTGCCCCCCCCCACTCTAGTAGCAGGTACCCATTAGTCTAATCGCCCTTTAATGGGCTTTCGAGCCGCTGGGTGGGCGGGAGCTGGGACATAGGGCCGGGCGCTCACCCCGGCCGCTGTGGGGCTCGAACAGCCGAAGCTGTTCGGCCAGATGTACGTGCAGGCATCTCTTACCGCCTGCGCCACCACTCCCTCCGCAGAGAGGGAGATTTATACCCCGCCCTCCCCGCAGAGTGGGCTCAGGGCGGCTTACAAGGGGAAAATCCATATAAAACAGATAAAAGCTATCAAAATAAATAGTGGGGCTGGGGCATATGGATTGCTGCTTGTAACTGCTGATTGATAAGAGCGACAGCCTTAAAAGCAGTGACCATAATCAGTCATGAGAACCTAATTTGGCAGGTTATCGGCTTCTGTTTGGAATAAGGTGAGTATGTTGACAAGGTAAGTATTTAAATGCTCATAATTTTAAAACATTGGACTGATTTTAAAAGTTATAATGAGATACAGTTGCATCTTTACCCATAATGTATGAATTTAAAGGGGCTTAAATCTGACTTCACATAAGTAAAATTTTTTACAGTCAACATAATTGAGGCCTAGTCTTTAGTGAGCTACTCAGTGAACTGCTTGAATCAGCAACATGCTGTGAACATAAAAAGAGCCCTGCTGGATCAGACCAAAGGTCCATCTAGCACTTTGTTCACACAGGGTCCAACCAGCTGTCTCTAGGAAGCCCACAAACAGGATGACTGCAATGGCGTCATCCTTCCTGTGCTCCCAGCAACTGAGGAGGGAATAGATATCCATCATGATTTGCAGCCATTGATAGCTTGGTTCGCCATGAAGTTGCCTACTTAAAGCCTTTCAAGTTGGCAACCATGACCATATCTTGTAGCACTGAGTTCTGCAAATTATACGCTGTGTGAAGAAATAGTTCCTTTTGTCTGCCCTGAATTTCCCAACCTTCAGCTTCAGTGGATGTCCCCGGGTTCTAGTATTACGGGAGGTGGAGAAAAGCTTCTATCTGTATAATCTCTCCATGCCATGCACCCTACATATATATTGGCACTTTCTGGCTCTCCCATTGGCTGTGCTGTGCGCTCCATCAGCCATTGGCCCATCAGCTCCCACTGAAGACCACTCATGTGCCATTGGCTGGGGTGCTGGGTCCACTCCTCTCCCCCACCCACTGCCATTCCCTGTCTGAATAAACTGCCAAAACTCCTGTGTGGCTCAGTTTCCCCTCAGTGTCTGTTGCTAGGCAACCAAGGTTGATTCTGTCATTAAAAGGCAATTACTTTGGCCTTTGTGGGGAACTCGTTGGGGCTAGTCCTGACTAGAGTTGCCAGCTCCAGGTTGGGAAATTTCCTGAAGATTTTGTGGTGGAGTCTATGGAAACCAGAGTTTGGGGAGGGAAGAGGCCTCGGCTGAATATAGAGTCCATCCTCCAAAGCAGTTATTTTCTCCAGGAGACCTAGGTTCTTGCTGTGGAAGTTGAGTGGGTGATTTTGGACCAGTCACAGACTTTCAGTGTAGCCTAACTCACAGGGTTGTGCAGATCAAAAGGGGGAGAGAATTATATAAGCTGCTTTGGTCCCCACTGTGGAGAAAGACTATACTTTACCTCCTAAGGAACCATTGTTGCCAATCTCCAGGTGAGACTGGAGATCACTCAGAATTACAACTGTTTTCCAGTTGGCAGAAATCAGTACTCCTGGAGAAAATGGTGGATTCTGTGTCTTGCTGAGGTGACCACCCTATGACAGCCAGTGTGACGTAGCAGTTAGCGCTTCAGAGCAGGATTTGCCAGACCCAGGTTTTTGCTGTGGAAGCTGATTGGGTGATTTCAGCCCACTCACAGACTTTCAGCCTAACCTACCTCACAGGGTTGTTGTGCAGATCAAAAGGGGGAGAGAATTATGTGAGCTGCTTTGATCACCACTGGGGAGAAAGACTGTTCTTTTCCTAGGTAGAGGCTACAGGGAGGGGGGAGGAGATGGAAAGCTGAAATCAGAGGGACAGATAAATGGCATGTTGATGGTTGGCTGGGAAGGAGATAGGGTTGCCAACTCCAGGTTGGGAAATTCCTGGAGATTTGGGGGGTGGACCTGGACAGGGTAGGGTTTGAGGACGGGTGAGACTTCAGACAGGTACAATGCCATAGACTCCATCCTCCAAAACAGCCATTTCCTCCTGTGGAACCATTGTTGCCAATCTCCAGGGGAGAATTGGAGATTACTCAGAATTACAACTGCTCTTCAGATGGCAGAGATCAGTTTCCCTGGAGAAAATGGTGGACTCTGTATCATTATACCCTGCTGAGGTTGCCACAGCAAATTGATACTGTGTGCCCAAGGTTGGGGCACCCGCCTGATCCTTATTCCTAGTAGTTTTATAAACTTCTAATGTCTCTCCTTACCTAGAAACTGATCCTCACAGGGCAGAACAGCTGCTCTAGCCCTGATCCTTTTGGTTGCTATTTTCTACACCTTTTCCGCCTCTACAAGTTCCTTTTTCAGGTGCGGTGACCAGAAATGTACACAATATTTCATGTGTGGTCTCACCATAGATTTGTATAAAGGCAGTATGATAGCAGCAATTTTATTCTGTATTACTGTTCTAATTATGGCCAGCATGGGATTTGTCTTTTTCACAGCAGCCATACACTGGTTTCACAATTTCACTGAGTCATCCAGTACCACCCCAAAATCCCCTTCGTTTGTTGCTGCCAGGTCAGATCCCATAAGTGTATATGTGGAGTTGGGATTATTTGCCCCAATATGCATCACATTGTATCTCATTTGCTATTTTAATGTCCATTTCCCCAGTTTGAAGAGATCCTTTTGGAGCTCTTTTGACTTAACCACCCTAAATAATTTGGTGTCACCTCTAAGACTGTTCCGAAATGGTTATGCTAGCTTCAAATTTAGAATGCTATTTTCAGTGGCTTGGATAAGGAATATCAGCACTACCCTTTTGAAAATAAATATCTGTAGCCGAATCCAAGTGTTTTCTCCCTCTACAAAAACTTCTCACAATTATCAGCAAAAACACTTTATTAAAAGCAATTTGCTATTTAATAATTATAAAACATAATGCGGAACCATAAGTTACATTTATAATCTTCAAATTTATACAAAGTCAATTGTTTTAACTGCTTCATTACTTTCAGAAATGACAGTAATACCCAGAGTCTTGTTTGCTAGATTTATTTCACCTCTGCATGTTCCAAGAAACCTAGGTGTTATGGTATCATCCTGCAGAATTCCAAAAGTCATTTCATATACAGATCCCAAATTACTGATTTGAAGGGTTAGGGTTCTGTTACTTAGGGTATTGTTGTAATATTGTGTTTCATGCAGGATTTGTCCTGTAGCATCCTTGGTATGAATGCAGTGGTGCATTTAACGAGTTTCGTTCCCAAATAGTATGCATCCTAATGTCCTTTAAAGTGGCTTCATTTTTCTTCCAGATTTGCTACCATGGCCTCCACTGCATTCCAGTCAAGCTTGCTGAGGATGCTGCTGGTGCTTTCAGACACACTGTCCAAGTTATTCATGCTAGCCACGGAGAAACTGTCTTCTGGTGGCAAAGAGCCCTAGGGAGGTGATCAGAGAATAAATAAGTAGAGGCTGCAGCCAAACTCCCTGAAGGGCTTTCTCCCTGTAACTGTCCTGTAATGCTGCATTCTCCTCTGTGGTGGATCTCCCCCTCTCCCATTCTTCTATAACACTTGGTTAAACTAGCTGTCACTTCCAGTCCAGAACTGTGCATGCTTTCTGTACAACACACACAGCGTTAGTGTAGATTTTCACAACCATGGTTTCCCAGAGTAAATTTATAATCTGAAGTGACTCTATACAGTGAAAAATAAATGAAGCAGTCTGGTTGAAGGGATCCACTGTTGAAGATGTTTACCAGACGACAGTAATGGAAGGTCTTGGGGTGCGAATAATGCAAGTTGCAGGTGAACCTTCTTGCTTATTTATCCAACTGTTACGCTACTTGACACATACATACCACTTTAATTCACTCTCTGTGATTAGTGGGAGTAACATATATTATCCTGAACTTTTTCCAAGGCAAAAAGATCTGGCAAATCTTTTTGGAGTAGTAGCACAATTTTAAATTTTGTGATTACTAGGTTTGATCTAAACTAATTCTAAATGAGAATGCTAATTCTACATGAGAATTCTAAACTAATTCTAAATGAGAATTTGGCTACCAAATGAGAAGGGAGCACTCACTGGAGAAGACCCTGATGCTGGGAAACATTGACGGTCAAAGAAGAAGGGACGGCAAAGGATGAGATGGTTAGACAGTGTTATCGAGGCAACGAACATGAAATTAAGCAAACTCCGGAGCACGATGGAAGACAGGAGGACCTGGCGTGATGTGGTCCATGGGGTCGCGAAAAGTCAGACTCGACTGTGCGACTGAACAACAAATTCTAAATAATAATTTTACATCTGTATTAAAAAGTGTGAAAGGGCCTGATTGTAGCTTTCGTTAATGATCTGGAAAATTGTTATTTTCTATATAGCTGTGTTGGGAAATTATTTCATTTTAATAAAATTGGACTAATACTCCCCATTTAGTAAAAATGACAATTGTGCCCATCCTGAACTGACAAAAGGAAAGTAAAATGATAATTTCTGAGGTGCCCCTTCCTGAGGCAGCAAGGAGTGGAGAGGGAAGGAAAGGAAAGGAGCCGCTTGCACCCTGGCTCTAAGCCGTGGAGTCTCGTGAGCAAAAATTCTACTTTGTGAGCTTCTGGCATCAAAGTTATGAGCAAACAATTTGGCTACTGCATTAATTAGTGTGCTCTGCAGCCATCCTTCCTGAGCTAAGGCAAAAATGTGTGAGCTGGAGGCTAAAAAACTGAGCTGGCTCACACTAACTCAGCTTAGAGGGTACATTGGCCCTTTAACCGGGGGGGGGAGGGGCTTCTGCATGTAAAGCAGGTGTTGGTTCACAGTGACCTTCCTGAGCTAAGGCAAAAATGTGTGAGCTGGAGGCTAAAAAACTGAGCTGGCTCACACTAACTCAGCTTAGAGGGTACATTGGCCCTTTAACCGGGGGGGAGGGGCTTCTGCATGTAAAGCAGGTGTTGGTTCACTGAGCCATGGCCACACACCTATCTTCTAGGCTATCAGACAATGCAAAGTCATGCTGGATTACCGTATGATTTCCAACGCTTACCTTTAAGTGGGAATTGGAACTGCCATACAATATCTGCTGGATCTCATTGGGGATGCTCCAACCACTCATTTCGTCTTCACTCTCCTCGGTTGCCTGGGTAGCTATGTTGGTAGATGTGTGTCTTCTCTGATCAGAAGCTGTGGGGGGTATGCAAATTATTGTTGCCACTGCTGAGTCTGGTTTTATGTGCAGTTATTTCTCTCCATCATTTCTAGTTATTTATCATTTCAAATCTAAAGGCTATATCACAGTGATTCCCTTCTCCATTTTATCTTCAATGTGTAATTGCTCCCAACGGCAACCTGTGGGCTTCATGGGTCAGCGGGGAGTTGAGCCTGGATCTCTCTGGTCCTTGTCCCATAGTCTAACCACTCTAGCTCTGAAGCCTGTTTATTTCCACAACTTAGATTGATATGTTTTGTATGAAATATATCAGGTGGATTAGTTGTACTCATTGTCCTGTGTGTCATGGTGGTCCTTGAGGGTGGGGTCTGTGATTGTTTGTGAATGGGGGACTAACATAGGCAGCATGAAGGACAGTCTTCCAGTGCAGGGGACATGACATGTCCTCTTCATCTTCCGTTCCAATAGGATGATCCTCAAAACAACATCCGAAATAAGCATGTTGCTATAGCATATTTAACTGTTGTACAGATTCAGAAGCCCCAATACAGCGTTCAAGGGGCACAGAGCCAAAGGCTCTGCATCCATTGCTAGTCTCACACAGGCCCTTCCAAATGGAGCTCAGATCCATCAAGAGTTCTCAGTGAGAATCACCCATTAGGTCAGTGGAGAGGGTGCAGACCACAACTGAGCCTATCTTATCACACCTTTTATGAATTTTTGTCTCCCATCCCTAATAGCAGGTAAGCTGACTATATTTAAAAAAAACCTGATGTCTGTCTGGAGATTTGCTTCTCTGGAGCTGGGCAATATTTAAAAAAAAAACCAAGGAGTATTAGCAGGTATAAATATTCCAACAAAATGTATTTGTTCAACATTTGTCCATCTATCTGAACCCCAGTGAGAAGCAATGAATTCCTTCCAGTCACAAACCCTGGCTTCCCAAGTACAACCTGCTTCTCAAGGCCTGCCTCTGGTTTGTGTTGCTTTTCCACCACAACTCCCTTTGAGAGGTTTCTGAGGCTGTTCTTCTGTAAGGCACTTGAGATGGTAGACCTTAACCAGCGAAGATAACCAAGAAGAAGAAGAAAAGTAGGTTTTTATACCCTGATTTTCTCTACCTTAGGGAATCTCAAAGTGGCTTAAAATCGCCTTCCCTTCCTCTCCCCACAAACAGGCACCTTGTGAGGCATGTGGGGCCGAGAGAGTTCTGAGAGAAAACAAAGTTGCACTTACCTGTAACTATTGTTCATTGAATATCTTCTGTGCAGGCACACACGAGGACTGTGCATGAGCAGGCCTGTCATCGGATAGGTCTTTACAGCTAAAAGCCACCGGGGGCACTGCATGCTGGAGTCAGAAGCTTGTTCCCGCCCAGGGACCATGTGCTCCTGTGCAACAGTGACCTCAGTACCTCTACCACCACCGAAGCCAGAGGATGCAGCGGGGTAGGAGGGAACGTATGTGTGCCTGCACAGAGGATATTTGATGAACAATAGTTACAGGTAAGTGCAACTTCGTTTTCATCATCAATCTTCTGTGCAGTCCTACATAGCAATAAGGCATGCTCTCCTCACTTGAACTGCAAATGAAGAACTGCCTTGCCCACTTGAGCCTCACGTCTCATCTGTAAATCCAAAGCATAGTGACATACAAATGTAGAATCATAGAGTTGGAAGGGATCTCCTTCGTCATCTAGTCCAACCCCCCGCACAATGCAGGAAATTCACAAAAGGCTTGAGCATTAACTGTGCTAACACAACAGATAGGTGATCTCTGCCCGCCCCCAATGGTCTTTAGAGCCTTAAGAAACTTCTTAGACAAATGATGGGAGAAAACTGATCCTCCCTCAATACCCCTGTGATAGCAAGATATCGCAGCCAGTTGAACCTTCAAAGAAGAAAATGCCAGGCCCTTTTCTTTCAGGTGCAATAAATAATCAAATATGACCTGCAAAGGGGCACCACCCGGCAACACGTCCTTCTCACTGTACCAGAGGGAAAACTGTCTCCACGTACACATATAGGATCTCCTAGTGTTAGGCTTGCATGACTGTAGAAGAACATCATTAACCGCCTTAGAAAATATTAGGTCTCTGTCAGGTTGAGGCAGTTCATATCATGATGAAGCACCTGGTTGATGCTGATTAAATCTGGTCAATCTGGTAGGGGAAGGAACTGGCCCTGGGAGACCTCCATAAGGATCAGAAACCATATTTGTCAGGGCCAAAAGGGTGCTACCAGGATCATGTTCGATCTCTCCCTCCTGCCCTTTTCCATTACCCTCATAAGGAGTGGAAACAGAGGGAACACATTAAACAGCCAACACAGTTGAAACACATCCCCTAGGGAACCAATTCCTACTCCTGCTTGGGAACAGAACCTCACAGCCTTCTTGTTTTCTTGTGTTGCAAAAAGATCAACATTCAGAACCACCCAGAGGGTAAAAAGCGGTTCCAGGTAAGTGGCCTTTATGGACCACTTGTGGGAGAGTGCGCCAGCCCTGGCTCAGTCGGCTTCCATGTTTAAACTCCCAGGGATGTGGATAGCCTGAATGGAAGCACTGAGCTTCACTGCCGTGTCCCATGCACGGGTAGCTTCCTGACATAGTCCTCTGGACTCTGTATCTCCTTGCTTGTTTACATAAAGCATTGTAACTGCATTGTCTGTCTGGACAAGAACGACCGTTGGTACTCACCGTGAGAGGTCCTTCTCCTCTGAGGACTGGAGGACATCCAATTGTGGGTGATTCCCACCCCTCTTCCAGGGAGGCAGGACTTCCAAGAACTTCCTGTTTCCTGTGTGGGAGTCACCCTCATCCTCAGTTTGGGTACTCCGAAAAGCAGTGATACTGACAACATGATTAATTCTCATAACATGATATTAGATTCATAGAGTAAGGAACAGAACTATCACTATACAGTCAGGAAATTCTTGGTTCTCTCTTTCCGGAAGGTATTATATGCGTAAGATATATACAAAGGTCAGATACATAGGTTAGTATGACAGCTGGAATACAGATACTGAGACTGATGCTCCCTTACTTACGCATGCTGACGACCTGGGAGGGCCGGGATGTCCTCCAGTCCTCAGAGGAGAAGGACCTCTCACGGTGAGTACCAACGGTCGTTCTCCCTCTGAGCTGGAGGACATCCGATTGTGGGACCTTCCCGAGCAGTGTCCCTAATTAAGAGTGGGCCGTGATACCGGAGGGCACTTGCTGTCCGCTATGCTTATATGCTTCGGCGATACCGGTCTTTAGTGTTGCGCTCAAGGCTGATTTGGACATCTTGTGCCCTCTATTGGGG
>NW_015164214.1:697950-698107 GCF_001447785.1 Gekko japonicus
GTTATCGGCTTTTCATGTTCAGGTTGATGGTTACACCTTATTTTCCCATCCTGTTACCAAACGTTTCCTGAAGGGTCTCCTACGTTTGTACCCTCCAGTCAAAGCTCCAGCACCTTTATGGGACCATCCCCTGGTCTTGCGCCAGCTGACAAGACGG
>NW_015164214.1:698277-698431 GCF_001447785.1 Gekko japonicus
CGTCGCCGTCACCTCGGCCAGGCGAGTCGGTGAACTCCTGGCTTTTCGACAGGACTCGCCATACTTGTCCTTCCTCCCGGATGGCGTCCGCCTGGTGCCGGACATTTCATTTTTGCCCAAGGTGGTCTCTGAATTCCATCTGCAGTCCGAAGTC
>NW_015164214.1:698496-700160 GCF_001447785.1 Gekko japonicus
CGTGAAGCGGGCCCTCCTCTTCTACCTGAATAGGACACGCCCCACGAGGCAAACCCCTAAGCTGTTTGTCTCATGCGCTGCACCCCGTGTGGGCACTCCAACGTCTGTCCAGGTGGATCGTAGGTCTCATAGAACTCTGTTACCTACTGGCGAAACGGCCCTTGCCAGGCCCCGTCCGGGCTCATTCCACCAGGGCTGTAGCCACATCCACTGCGTTTCTGAAGGGAGTACAGCTGCAAGACATTTGCAGAGCCGCAACTTGGGCCACGCCAACTACATTCATCAGGCACTACGCCCTAGACGTCCGCCAGTCCACCTGTGACAGTCTGGGACGTCAGGTTTTGGCCTCGGCTAAGCAGTAAACACCTGACAGCACCCGCCTCCAGGTAAACTACTGCTCGCTAATCTCCCATTGGTGTGAAGCACAGAGACCACGAAGAAGATAAACAGGTTGCTTACCAGTAACTGGTGATCTTCGAGTGGTCATCTGTGCATTCACACCACCCGCCCTCCTGCCCCGCTGCTGTCTTCTTCTACGTGATTTGTTAGGAGATTGATGCGCGGCGGTTGGTAGGAACTGGCGGGATGTCCGTGCCTGCCCTTCTGAGCATGCTCACTGGGGCTCCTGGGCATGCTCAGTTGGGCCAGGCACGAAAATCCTTCTAGAAGAGCTTGCTAGGCACCGGCAGATCCAGCGCAGGCGCACTAGATCCCATTGGTGTGAATGCACAGATGACCACTCGAAGATCACCAGTTACTGGTAAGCAACCTGTTTTTCTTCTTTATGAGGGAAAGCATCTCATCTGTCTTGGAAGAGAAGCAAGTGGAACCTTCAAAAGGTAAGTCCTCAACTTTAAGCCTGAGCTCCATAAGCAAGGCCGTTGATCTTAACCACGTGTGGCACCTGAGTATGACAAAGTTCACCATGGCCCGCAAAGCCAAATCCGCAGAATACCATCTCACATTAATTTGCTGCTTTGAAAGTTTAATGGTCTCCATATGCAGAACTTTAGCCAGGGAATGCTTATCTTCTGGCAGGAGTTCTAGGAATGGAAGAATCCTCTCCCATAAGAAGAGCTGATAACCACCATAATGATTTCATAGCTATTTTGAAACCTGAAGCTGCTGAAGAATATAATTTCCGAAGCAGGACATCCAGCTTTCTCCCTTCTGGTGGGAGTGGAGTGGAAGACCTGATGGCCCTTTGGCTGCATCTACTCCGTGACCAAGGAGGAGGGAGGAGGTGTCAAAAAGTTAAATGGCTTCTTCTAAGCTGGTGCCCGCATAGAGAACACTCCCTGATTACGGCTAAGAATAAGACTGCAGCCCTGATCCGGTTTTTCTTCCAAAAGGGCAATCAATTTGTTCCGGCTGCGCTTAAGATGTTCCAAGCAACTATCATACCCCGTCTGTTATACGGGGTTCCTATTTGGATCCAGTCCTTTACTAGGAGAGTCAAGAGCATTTATTCCACTTTCCTGCGCAGGATTCTTGGTGTTTCCAACTCAGTGTCGCTCTTTGCTCTGTATAAGGAGCTGGGTCTTCACTTGGTGGAATCTCGAGCTTGGATCATTACGATCAAATATTGGCTTCGGCTTCACTTTCGATCTTCCCCTGCTGGTCCAACTTCTAGCCGACTCCTACACATCAGAGTGGTCACAGGC
>NW_015164215.1:0-1046 GCF_001447785.1 Gekko japonicus
TACAAACATAAGTTCATATAGTTACAGAGAAACAGTTACATATCGGCTGATAGCAGTTTTTGGACAAGCATTAACAAAGAGAACTGCCATTTTGTTTAAGTGATTGTATGAATTGTGAGAAGAAGTAATTTCCCCCAAAAGTTTAGTGAAAACAAACAATGACTATTATAAAGCCAGCAAGCCTCTAAAATTTGCTACAATCTATATTTCTGGCTTCACCACCTTTTAAAATTATTTTTTAAAGTTGAACTAAGCAGTTCCTTTCATCCATAAAAGCACGCGCTAATTTATCTTTAAACTATATGAACACAACAGATGAAATACACGGATGTAGTCATTAATAGCAACTAGAACATATTTACCACATTCTACAAATAAAATTTATTATTTTTGAAATACACCACATAGATTTTTTAAATTATTATTTATTAGTGGTCTATTTTCTGGTAGAAGTAAGACATCATTGCACTGGAAAAATTACAGCTAAAACAGCAATTGAACCTGTATTTTCAACAGTATTTATTTTAGAAAATACGTAGAACTTACGATCTGGGAAAAATTCATGAACTATAATTTTCAATAATAATGATTACCCATCATATATAAGGGAATTTATTTGCTATTACACTAAATTACTGCAGATTGGAACCAATCAGAAGCATTATGACATTAATTTTAATGCAATTCCTTTCACTTCTGATGAATAATAAAGTACATAAATCATGGACAGGTCAATTAAAGAAGCTGTGTTTTTTATTATTATTATTTTTATTGAGTATATGTTACAATTTCATATGGATATTCCTTCCAAATATGTTATACTCCTTTTTAAACTAAACCCCCCCCCCACCAACCATTGAGGTGACATATCGCCTGTTTATAACTTAATCCCAATCTTATTTATACCCTCATCTTTTTCTTATTTCCTTATATTACCCGCTTATAATACCACCATGCAACTTCCTCTATATCATATTCTATTATATTCTTCTTATGTCTTCTTCATTACCTAGAAAAGAAAGCTGGACGGGGTTGCCTCCGATCCT
>NW_015164215.1:1252-3530 GCF_001447785.1 Gekko japonicus
TCAATTGCAATGTCTGGGGAGGCTTCAGCTGGAGCTCTTTTAGAAACGTTCAGCCTGAAGGCTGAGGTAATAATCTCTTCAGAAGTCCCTGTTTCCCCAGCTGCGAGGAGAGTCTGTTGCAGCCATTTATTTAAAGAAGCAGTGAGGTTCCCTGCTGTACTGAAGCTTGTTGAGACTCCTCTTAGTTTGGCTTTCCTTTCTCTTAGTTTAGTTTCCTGTAGTATGATTTTATTTTTCATCCATGCCTGAAACTCTTTCATCTCTTTCATCTCATCTGCTACATTCCTAGCTGTCTGGTGTGCAGCTTCAGCCTTCCTTTCCATAGACTTTAATGCAGCGGTGAGCTCGTCCAGGTTCTTATTTATTGGTTCAATTATTTGTTTTAACTGTCCAAACTCTTTCTTTAATTGCCCAACATCACCACACAGAGTCTTTATTTCACTCTTAATTTCTTCCTTTATCTCTGACAAAGCATGCATAATCTTTATCTGGTAGCTTTGCTCAGGCTCGTTTCCTCCCTGTGCCATTTCCCCCCGGCAGATAAATCTCAAGCTCTGAATCCTCAGAGTCTGTGTTAAACTTCCTTAGAGGTCTTGGGGGGGGGGAACTTGGCTCCCTTCTTTCCTCTAGTCTTTCCCATACCTGGCATTGAAGTTCATATCAGCGTTGGTTTTGTTTGGAGAGCAAAATTGTTATTCTTCAGTGGGAGTAGCAGGAGCGTCGAAGGGATGCAGCCAGCCGGAAGCTCAGCTACCACGCCCCCCCCCCACGCTGTGTTAAAAGGAGTGGTTCCAACAGGTTTGGGAAAACAAAGTAATCAGTCATATACACCTCATTATTCTGAGCTTTTAAGTTTTCAGGAGTATCAAGCGGCTAACAGGCAGATGATGTCACAGAGACCAATTATGTACACCTGCCAAAAGCCAATTAACAAGTACAGAATTTGTATTGTAAAAAAGGACCCTCTGCTGGCTAGAATGAGCTATGTATTTTATAAGTTAAAAGTGTCAATCTAGACAAAGGAGCTTTATAAAATAACCAAACATATTTTGTAAAATTCCCTGGTGAACCAAAATGAAAACAGATGTATAGATTCAGCACACCTACAAGAGCTTCATGCCACAGGCTATTTTAAAACTAAAAGAATTCATGTAAAGAGTTTAATTTTTTGAATGTCACTGTAATGACATATGCTTTTATATGGTGTTTACCTTTTAGTGAAAATGAGTTTATAAAATGCTTTAAGACCTTTATATGCCTGTATAAATGTAAAGGAACCAATTTTGTAACAGAACTGATAGAATTTTGTACTGAAAATGAACTCAACCTGGAGAGTCTGGGAGTCTGGGAGTAATGCCAAGAGAAGTAAACAAAATCAAAAATCAAAAATAATAAAAATAATGAGCACTGCACCTGCATTGTGGGAGTTGAGACGCAGCCAACTAACATCCTGTGTACCAAATATGTAATTGATGACTGGCCAGACAAAGGAATCTGAACTGAGCATGTCTAAGTGATGTCAGTGATGATGTAAAGTAAGGAGGAGCAAGAAGAGCATATAAGCAAGCTCCCGGTTGTAAGAAATTGAACACCTATGCTGAATTTAAGCTGTGAGGTGCTCCTTATTTGAATAACATCCTTTTGTTACCCTTTTCTGCCTGGATGATTATATAACTGTGTGGTTTATTGGCTAGCCGCATGTTAAAGAACCTTAGCTTCCTTGGGGCGTTGGCAACAACTTCTTTGATAATCAAAGAATAAACATTATGGATTGTTTCCAATTCTTCTTGGTTTATTCAAGTGGGTAGCCATGTTGGTCTGAAGCAGCAGAACAAAGTTTGAGTCAAGTGGCACCTTTAAGACCAACAAAGTTTTATTCAAAGTATAAGCTTTCATGTGCATATAATACTTTGTCAGATACTGAAGAAGTGTGCATGCACATGAAAGCTTATACCTTGAATAAAACTTTGTTGGTTTTAAAGGTGCCACTGGACTCAAACTTTATTCTTCTTGTTATATATTCAGCATTGTTACAAAAAAGCACTGCACATCTGGAGTATTTTGTGTGATTCTTACATGGCCACAGATATAGCTAAAAAAAATAGAGAACTAGTATGGTGTAGTGGTTAGATTGTTAGGCAAGGAGATCAGTTCAAATCTTCAAATAGTCATCAAGCACACAGTCATTCTCTCTTAGCCCAAACTATCTCACAGGGTTGTTGTAAGTTTAAAATAAAAGAGAACCTAAGCTCTTTGGAGTAAGGGTGTGGAAACAAAC
>NW_015164215.1:3577-28352 GCF_001447785.1 Gekko japonicus
GGGGAAGACTTCCACACAACCTCCAGAAATGGTGGCCACAAACTTACTGAAGGCTGCTTTGTGGCCACAGGGCCAGGCGCCAAGGTGAAAAGGGGCCATGTGCTCCCTGCTGCAGAAGTTTCAGGGCTTCCTGGGTGGGACCTGTGCAGCCTTCACAGTGGCCAGCTAATTGCTGGCTGTGTTAGAAATGCATCCTGTGTTAGAAATGCAGTGCCTGGATCAGACCTGTGGAGCATTCTGATCTGCTCTTCACAATTTAAAGCCCTGTTCCACAGGCCTGGCCACCAGTTCCAGCAAATTCCCCTGGATTTGGGCCTCTGCATGCAAGTTCATTCTGACACAGATAACATTGGGTTTGGCCTATACCTGAAAGGCCACTGGCGTGCTCAGTGGTCGTCAGTGAGCTGGACAGGGTCAGACATCCTAAGGAATCTCACCTTCCTGGGTTTCCCCCCAATACTGGTGTGGTCACCATTTTGGTGGGGACTCATTTAAGGTCAGGAAGGTATTCTTCTGGTGCACCAACCAGGCCATGGTGCAATTGCCAAACTTTACGCTCTGAGCAGATTGTGTGCCTCGTGAGAAGATTTTTCCTCCGGTGCTTGCCCCATATCATTTTTTTCAGCTAGATATATTGCAGTTATGGATAATGACATCACATATGTTTTATCTTGCTTTCAGGAGGAGAGGTTTCAGGTTTTAGCCCCCAAGGTGAACTACCACCTGGGACCCTTCCTGAAGGTCTATGCACAGGCAGCAGCCACCTGATGTCCGATGACCGATAACCTTTTTGGGTTTGGCCGCAGTTCTTTGGCAACTCCATGCAGTCTACTGGTCTGGCTTTGAAGCTACCTTATTCCAGGCTGCCTTGATGCTTGCCTTTTAGGGGTCATTCCAATGCAGCAAGCTGGTCTTGTCATCTAAACATAACCTTTCAGACAGGGCCATTGGGTGTGTGACATCCATATTCAAGGACAGGTATTACAGTTGCTGCTGCTCAGGAAATCCAAAAAAGATCAGAGGGGGCGGAGATCCTGTCTGTGCCTCAGGCAGCCACTGTTGGTCAGCTTTGACCAGTTCACACCACCCAGGAATACTTAGCCATATGTCCCTTGGGCTCCAAACTCCTCTTTAGCCACACTGATGACTCCTTGCATACTTGGTTCCAGTTTGCTGGTGTCATGCAGGCAGGACTCACAAGTATCAGACTTTCCCTCTTTTTAGTTCCTACAGGCCACTTCAAGTCTGTCTGGATCAGCCATAGCATTGTGCCATAGCACTGTGCACCAAAACAGGATGGGGAGCCTCATTGGGTCCTGAGGGCAAGCTGTGGATCTGATGGATGGCACAAAGAGTAATGCGTTACGACTCCTTCCTGCCAACAGTACTGCATGCTGTTGCTCGCGCAGACCCTCCAGATGCCCTCATGATCCAGCTGGAGATAATGATCTACTTGGTCAGAAAGGGGTTGACCTCACCTAGACAATTGTTGCTGACCAGCAGTACCTGTGCTCTCGACTCCCATGCACTCTGTTTTTATCAGAGCTGCTTGAAAGATGGGTTTTTCAAGGAACTGCTTTCCTCTGACAAGCTTGATGTTGCTAAGAGGAAAGTCTGCAAGGCTGTGGGCCAATTTGTGGAGTCAGTTGGTGGCTCAGTTATTCTCCACCCATGTATTTCCTTCAGGCAGTCTGCTCTTTACAAGACTGATGGTGCACACTTGTCCTGCTGGGGTCAGGACTTGTGGCTCCACAGAGTTCATGACACCCTCTTTTCTTGGTTGCAGCTGTAGAAACTTTGGCGTGAACAGGGCAGTCCCCACCTGGCTCTTGTTGCATTTTCAGGCATTGGGCAGGATCCATTTGGGGGAGGCTGCACCTGCATGCCCTCCTTCCCAAATGGGGATCCCCTTAAGGGTTATTGGGGGTTGAGCCCTTGCAGCTGTGTGCCCAGCTTCGGGGCAGTCACTTGGCTCAGCTCCCAGGTGTCAAGGGCTCCACATAGAGGCTTGTGCCCATGTGGGACCATTGGCTTGCCACTTGTTATGTATGTGGACCGCCTCCAGGGGTCTGCGGACAGGCCAGAGCTTGGATCCGAGAACAAAGGAAACTTCGGATCCTAGATCCCCCAGCCCCAACCAAAGCCACCTTGGCGGGACATTCAAACACTCCAATGGGAGTGGGAGGGTTGCGGGTGGATATGTATATAGTTGGCCCGTTGGCCGTTAGAGTTAGTCTTTGTCTATGTGAAGTACAATAAACGTGTGCTACAGCATGTCGTTGTCCGAGTCCTCCATGCGGCGAACCCAGTACTTTTCACCACTCCAGGTTACCTCCAGCATGTGGGTTGGGGATGGGCTCCATTGGCTGAAAGGTGGTTGCCTGATGCCTGGATCTGTGCCCTATGGTGCACCAATGCTCCATCTGCTGTAATCAATAAAGCTGTGACCTGTTTCAATATACTTGTGTTCTTAGTACATGTTGTACTTTCTGTACCTTCCCCATGTCCCCTCTCAGCCACCTGTCCCTGCCTTTAGAACGGAAGATTATGTACTACAAAAAATCTAAGAGTCATCTTCACTTTCTTAAATCTTTCCAACAGCTCCTCATACTCAGCTACCACTTCTGCCAGCTAAAACTACATACATACAACTCAGTCTTCTCAAGCCATCATTATTACCTTGCTTTCTTACACTCAGCTACTCTGCCTCTTCTGTTAACTGTATGCATGCAGTGTGCATGATCTCTGTACACACAGATATACTCACTGTCTTCTTAAAGCTTGATCCTATTTTGTTGCTATTACCACAACAGCAGTGGGTAAGGGGCAAGATTTCCATTTGACTATTTTTGCTAGACATTTATGTTGAAGCAGGTAAATATAGTAATGGAAAACACAATTGTTTGGAAGCTATTTAATTAAAACAGAACAGTAATTATGTAAGAGGACTCCCCCCCCCCTCCAAGCCTGGGGATCAGTGAACTCGGTTGAAACAGCATTGTGCAGTGAAATGGTGGCCTGCAAAGGTAGGGGGAATTATTGAAAAATGTCCCCCTTCCTGCTATCAAAAGGGTCTTCCACCAGCAGTTAACATGGTTAGGATCCATTCCCTTGTTTTTCACATGGGTTTAATCAAAGACTATTTAAAAACTAATGTATGAGGCTTTTATTCCCAGTATTTTCCGTTCATCTAAGGGTTCAAAGCATACCTACACACACCACACACACAAACCTCGGTCTTTGGAGATATGAGTCTTTTGGATTTAAACATTTTAGGGTCATTGTAAATGTTCAATTTTGCTATACACTGCCATTATCACAAATCATACTTTTACACATATAATTATTTCCCTTAGCTGAGGTAGAAATTTTTGCTTTACTGTGCTCCTATTTGAAGCACACTAGAACTCCATGAAATTTTCATATCTGTATTCAAGTACCTCTGTTACTAAATGTATTAGAACACAACTGCTGCAAACCAGTAAACTCCACTCATCAGTAGGCTCAGTTCTGTTCTCTATGACACTTGAATCCTAAGTACATTGACTTGATTTCACGAGATGTAGGGCAATTCAGAGATATATACTTGCCTGTCCAAATAGGAGCTTATATCTTGAAATGTAAACAGCACTATACCTAATTTCAAGTGAATGAAACTATTTATTTAATTATTTATACCCTACTTTCCTCTCCAAGGAGACTTAAAGCAACATATAACAACAGGGAAAAAACTCTACCCAAAATAAATAAACCGATAAAGAAAACAACAGATTATATTTCAGTTTTATGCTGCAGTCACACACACTGAATAATCCACTTTCAATCCATCTTCAAACTGGATTTTTACTGTGTGAACTGGCAAAATCCAGTTGGAAAGTACATTGAAAGTGGATTATTTAGTGTGTGTGACCTGGTTTGGATACAGTGGTTGGCTCATTTGAAGGTACGAGTTACAGAATAAGATAAAGGGGACAAAAGCCCTTTGGCAGTTGCCTGTTGACTTGTGTCCAAGGGCCTGAACCTCTTGCCCACCCTGTCCCTACAGAGTAGAGGGAGAAAAACACAACTGGGATGGTACTCAGCAAAATGTCCCCCCAAAATACTTCCCCTATCCTTCCTTATATAGACAGGGCCGGCCCGAGGGCTTTGTGCACCCTAGGCGAGGCCGCCTCATGGCGCCCCCCTCAGATGCCAACCTCCCGGTGGGGCCTGGAGACCTCCCAGCTGGCGGCCTGGGGGGGGGAGACAGAGTGACGTCACGTGACGCGCTGGCTGCACACATTGCTTTAGACCGCGAGCGTGCCTCTGGTTTGGAAATGGCAAGCGCTCCCACCCCGGCTGGGCCCTTCCCTCAAGCTCTCCTCCAAGGGCCTCCTTCCTTCCCACCCGGGCCCTCCTAAGGAGGCTGCGGTGGGGCAGCTTCGGCAGGCATCAGCCTGGGCCTCCCTCCCCCCGCCAGGCCACCTACCCCAGCGCAGGGGGGCCACCAATGCCTCCCACAGCCAGGTAGTGCAGGCCATCCAAGTCCGCTCAGGCGCTGCAGGAAGGGTGAGGGAGTCTGCATGCCAGGCTGCTTTGCTGCCCCACTGCCCGCCTGCCAACTCTGCCCACCCTCTTTTTGGCTCCGCTGCTGCTTCCCTCACCCCTCGACCATCCCCCTCAACCATCCCCACTGCTGCTGCTGCCGCTGCCCTCGCCACCCACCCCCCAGGGCCAGATCATGAACTTACCTTCTCTGCAGGCTGGGCTGGCTAGCGGCTGGAGCTGCTGTCGGCATCGGCGAGTGCGACTGTGGGAATCATGCTGGCTGGCTGAGGGCGGCAGGGGTGAATCAGCGATGGGCACAGGTGCAGCAGTCAGTGGACCAATGGGTGCACTGTGCGTCAGATGGGGCGGGCAGGACGGGTGCATGGCGAACAGCATGTGCGCTGTGGCAGCGAGCTAGACTAGCAGGCAGCAGCTTTGAGCAGGGACGGTGGGGGCCTTTGGGGGGCAGCGGCAGGGCAGTTGGCACCCTGGATGGAGCTGCACCCTAGGCCAGACACTAGCTGGCCTAGTGAGAGCGCCAGCCCTGCATGTAGAACTCTGTCTCATTGATTATTTCTGGGAAAACTGTTTTCAGTGTCATCTACTTTCCCATTTTAAATTAACTATTAAACTGAGTTTTTGTTACAAGAATAGCATATGTAATGAAGTCCATGTTACCTTTCTGCCTTGAGAGCAATGCTCTAGCTGTAGAGTTTTGTGAGCAAAAATTCTACTTTGTGAGCTACTGGCATTAAATTTGTGAGTGAGTGATTTGGCTACTGCATAAATTAGTTTGCTCTGGAGCCATCCTTCCTGAGCTAAGACAAAAAATGTGTGAGCAAGAGGCTAAAAAACTGTGAGCTAGCTCACACTAACTCAGCTTAGAGGGAATTCTGCTTGAGAGTTGTAGAATCTCAATCTTATGAGTTCCTTTACTAGTCTGATTATGTCATGTCAGTCTTGCAGGCTGTGTTTATGCCAAGATTCCATGATCATATACACACATACAAATGCAAAAAATGATAGTGGATCAAAAAAGTTCAGCCTCCAAAATACCTATAATTTTGTTTCTGTTGCTAAACATGTACATTTCTAGTCCTTAAAGGGGAGAAGATAAGCTTGAAAAGGGCACAATAAGTTGTAGTGATGTCTCAGAGGTCAATAGCTGGAATGGAGCTCTATTGCTTTCCATAGTGATTTGTCCTTCTACATAATGAATGGATGCAGATCAGGGAGGTATATAAGCCATTGCATGCACAACTGAAAATGTAACCTATACAGATGATCTCCCTTCTTTCTCTCCCCCATCCCCTTCCTTCTTTCTTTCTCTGCCCCCTCCCTCATACAATCCCCACTTTTCTCTTCTCCACCCTCAGACAATCCCCCATTTCTCTCCCCCCCCTCAGACAATCCCTTCTTCTTTCTGTTTCTCTCCCCCCTTCCTCAGACAATCTCCCAGCCTGGGATGTGCCACAGCCAGGCTCAGAGCATGGAACAAATCATTATGGCCTCAGCCAACAGCTCTACAGGCAAGTGTGTTATCTGTGTGTGTGCGTGCAGACAATGCTGTTTTATTGGGAGGGGATTTAAGCCCCCCATTGCTGTTGTTTTCAGATTTTTCTGCAAACCTGGTGATTTCCCCCAAGTTTGCAGAAGTATCTCTTTTGGGTAAGTGTTGCCCTTGTCTGTGGATTTATGTATCCACAGATGGTAGCCACACTTGAGAAAAAGATATATAGGTACATTTCATACACACAGTCCATCATGACTTGCCATGTCAATCTGTCTCTTCCTCTTGCTACTATTCTTCAATAGTCGCCTTTCATTGCCTCAAGGGGGGCACTTTATTCTATCTGTCTGATAACTGGCACTGTATTTTTCCTAGGGGAGTACTGCAATACCTCTGAATTAATATCTGATTTAGCTAGAAAACCATAAAGGTATAGACCCAAGACAGGAGGGTTTCCATCTAAAAGAATGGGAAATGTCGTGACCTGGATATCCCAGGCTAGCCTGATCTTGTCAGATCTCGGAAGCTGTAATAATAAATACAGTGGGACCACGGAGATACTGCACTCATTATTTCACTGACATCTCGGAAGCTAAGCAGGGATGACCCTGGCAAGTATTTGGATAAGAGACCTCCAAAGAATACCAGGAACAGGAGGCAGAGGCAGGCTATGAAGCCACTTCTCTGAACGTCTTCCATGCCCCAGTAGGTCGCCATGACTTTCAGGCATGAACACACGCACACACGTGCACATAATGTCCCCCAACAATACATGAAATAAACAATAATGAAACAACATAATATAAAACAGCCTAATAACAAAACAGTTCCTTTGGGAATTAATAATAAAAACTAAAGAAATGAAACAAACTCCCATGCAATTCCATATCTACTCAGAACACTACCCAGAAAGGATGCTGGTTAATTGCTAGGATCCCCTAGCTCTACCTTGGGAACTCCAATAGTCTGAGTAGCACCAAGGGGGAACAGCCTAATACAGTCATCGTACTCATTTCAGGTAGAAAACTGAACGTGTTTTCACTCAATTTTCCAATGCAAAAGATTTCACCATAGACAGATGCCAGTCTGCATCTATAAACTATAATAGCCAAATACCAGAAATTCAGGTTTTTCGTCTTTTTTTTATTCTATGATTTTTTTCAGGCCCTTTTTCAGCCCCATTCATCTGGCCCCTAGACAGAAGTTTTTAAGCAATACGAACATTTCTTGTCCTCAAAATGATTTGTGTGTGTGTGTGCTGTCGAGTCGCAGCAGACATATGGCTACTCCATGGGGTTTTCAAAGCAAGAGACATTCAGAGGTGGTTTGCCATTGCCTGCCTCCATGTCATAACCCTGGTTATTTCTGAAGGTCTTCCATCCAAATGGAGTGACCCTGCTTAGCTTCCAAGATTTGACATGATTGGGCTAGCCTGGGTTATCCATATGTCTCAGTCCAATTGAGTGAGGACCATTTAAGTTGCAGGCCTATAGAATCAGCTACTCTCTGAGACTTCACCTTGTTTGTTTGTATATATTTTATTCATTTTTAAACAATCATTTACAACAATAAACATCACAAGCATTGAACAAGCAATAACAAGCAACAACAAGAGGATCAAGTTGAATTATAAACTATTCATTTAACAGTAGAAACCATTCTGACATTCTCGAACCTCCATCAACCAATAAATAAGGGTAAGGAGTGCTGGTAACTGCACTGCCTTTGTTCACCTTGTAAGCCATGTAATGCCTTTTTAAAACTTAAACTTGTTTTTGAAATGCAATTGATATAGTTTAATTTTTTAATTTATGAACAAAATTTTACCCCACCTTTCTGCCCCATGGGGCCACCAAAGAAGCTAACAAATTAAAACATACAAATTAAAATATTACCTTAAAAGCAATTAAAACCAACAAACAAGAACACTATTAAAACTAGTTAACCAAACCTTAGAATAAGTACAAAAGATAAAAACAATAGGCTGCGATCACACACACTAAATAATCCACTTTCAATCCACTTTTAATGCACTTTCCAACTGGATGTTACTGTGTGAACTGGCAAAATCCAGTTGGAAAGTACTTTGGAAGTGGATTATTTAGTGTGTGATTGCAGCCTTAAAACACTGGAGATTTATCACTACAGTTATAGTTACCACTATATTATTCTGAGGATGATAGAAAAAAGAGGTATATATGTATGGCTTGCTGCATATTTTGCAGTGCAGCTGCAATGGGGGCATGAGTAAGAGAGGAGGGGAGAAGGGGAGAGCTAAGGAACTAGACAAAATATAAATCCAAACGGGGGTTCCTGGGTTGCTAATGCTTGAGAATCACTGATTTTTCGGTTATGGGAGGTAACATTCAACCATCATGAGGAGCTCCATTGCAAACATGGGAGAAACCTCAACATGCTTGCAATAATTCAGTTGTTGAGTTATGATCTGAACCCATTTGTAGACAGTTGTATAAGCAGGATTTGCAGATATGACTTTCAGTCATGTCATCAAAGTTGCTCAGTATTTCTGAAAGAATGCAAAGGAACAAATATCAACTTAAATTTCAGCAGAAAAATTGACTACAGCTGATCTTCTTGTCAAGAAATCTTTAAATAACCAAACTAGGGTTATATCCAGCTGTACCAGAAGGGTTGTCTCTGACTACCAGTGTCACTACAGTAAGTTTCCTTATGGAGCAAAAGTCTGAAAGACAACCAGGCAGATATGCTGGAATGGACTTCATCCACATCCAGAAGGGAAGGAGGGAGGCAAAGAAATATTCTCCTTCTCAACTCACTGTCTCCAGTTCTGACAGTCCCACAGGAACGTCACAGTTCAGCCTTATTTTCTCTTTTGACAGCTCACCAGAACTGTCACTACAAGTAATAATATGGCTAGGAATGAACCAAAGCTAGAGTGTGTGTTTTGGAAAATGCCTTGAATCAGAAATGAAACAGCACAATACAATCAAAACCTCACTCTACAAGAACAATATGATTGATACAAATTATTGGAACAGTATTCTTGCCACAATACTTGCCTGAGACTAAGTTATATTCTGCTTCATAGATGTGGCTTATTTTAAAACAGTAAAATATGGAATTAATATGCCTATAGATACCTACTATGAACAATATGAAAAAATCAAGAATTGTACTGAAATTACCCTAACCTGAATGGAAGTCTGTTTAAAAGACCGGAGGAACCCTTTGGATAGTGCCCTCCATGTTGAACCAAGAGCTTATTAGGCACTGCCATATGCTGCCATTTTCAACATGATTGTTATTCCAGTCTATCCCCCAGAAAGCCTGCTGCCTCTTCTGTAAGCTTACTACAATACCTGCCACTTGTATCAGACATCTGTTGCTTCTTTCCATGTGTACTTCTCAAAGAATCCGAGTTCTCTCCTGTCATCCCTGTGCCCAAATTACTACTTGTCACTTACTCATGAGAGAGAGGTAAGATGAAATATCCTGCCTGATTCCAGCAACTATAGCACCTGTTGCACCACAGAAACACAAAAATAGGTATTTGATGAAACAAAACAAAAAAGTCCCATTAATTTTGATGAAATTTCAAGACACTGCAATCAGTTCAGTAGTTTTGTTCTATTGTTCTATTGCCATACCACAAGTAGGAACCTTCTTTAATACAAAGTCAAACATTTTGATAACCTGCATCAGAAAATGCATATGCATTCTCCCATCAGCATCACTTAAAACATAAGATGAGCCCTAAGAATAAAATCAGCATCCTTTTTCCATTGGTAGCTAGCGAGATACTTTGGGGGAACCCATAATCAGAACCTGAAGGCAACTACCATTCCCTTTCTATTAGCGGTACCATCTGTTATTCAGAGACATACTGTGTGGGGCTATTTAATTGTGCATTCTGGCTCCAGATTCAAGATATACAAAATCAGGGCTATGACTTTCACTGCCTACACAGGCTATATGTCATGGTACTGAACAGCATGCCTGACCCTCAATCAGATGGCTTCAGAGTTCAGTGCTCCAAAACAAGGCTCTTACCAACTGCCTAGGATCAGTCAGTCATAAGTGGTTGACTTAGGCCAGTGATCCCCAGTGTGTTACTAGTGGGCACCATGATGCCCACCAATGGGCTTTCTGTTGCACAACTGCTTCTTCCCAGAGGTACTTCTTTTTGGGGAAATATTTCCTTCCCAAAGCAAATAGTCAGTTCTGGCTTTCCTCTATTTCACTGGAGCAAGAGGTACCTCAGAAGACCAATTTAGAAACAGTTGCCAAAAGGATACCTGGCTTGCATCCTCCGAGCATTTTATGAATGGCCCCAGAATCCCATATCGGTCATTTTGGAATGGCACCATCTCCCTGTTCTCAAAATTCCAGCCATGTTCACAGGCAAACCTCTGTTCACCCAATGTGTACACAATCAGGGTGTGTACCATTAATACTCTGTTCCTTCCCCCATAAGTCACACTGATCCTGACAACTGACATTTAGCTCTACCAGCCATTAATGTAGCCTGATATAAAAATGAAAATTCTGCATGAAAAACAGCAAGCTAAGTACTCATTGGCCCAATCTGCATCTAGCATTTGCTCCGCTGTTTTACCAAACCCACCCTGGAACAGAAAAAGATGCGGCTCAAAACCACATTCAGATACCCCAGGCCATACTGACTGCAAAGTCACCCCTAAATGGCCATAAAACGACCATAAATCTATGCAGACAGTACCATAAAACCGAGAGATCAAAGGAAGTGAAAGTGGCATGTGGTCTGCAATGTAGAGGGGGATTTCTGTTCCAGCGTGGGTTTGCTAGATGCAGATTGGGCATTGACATCTTGTGTCAATTTCATGTTACAGTATACATAGATTGTGACAGAGTGTTGGACTGGATGGGCCACTGGCCTGATTCAACATTGGCTTCTCTTATGTTCTTATGTCTGGGCTTCCCAAGCTGGAAGTTGTATTTTCTCCCTAATTCCCATATGGAGTGTGCCCAGTTTGGATCATGATTGCTGCATGAATGAGAAGGGGATATAGCCTCCCCACCCCATGACATTTTACTGACCTGTAATTGTCCTGGGAGTGCTATTTTTTCCTGCTAAAAAATCCTGCTGAGGAAACCTGTGTTTGCTGATCCTAGAGTACACAAGGGTTCCCTTAATGGGACAAGTGGCATCCCAGGATCATTTTAGGTCAGGGAAACAGCATTGGGGGGGGGATAGATGCATGTGTACTACAATCTCAATTTGAATGGAGCACCACATGCACACACATTTAGGGTAACCCACAACTGACTGAAAGACAGAGTGGGGAAACCAGGCACCACCTTTCCAAAAAAGGTTTATATTGTCCTATTTTATTCCTGTTATATTTCTGAGATCCATGTGTTTCCATATTATGAAGTGTTGACAAAATTGAGACCCTGGCAAACATTAGAGAGTGATCCCAAATAAAGGTTGCTTATAAGTGCATGTATTGTACCTGACACACAAGACGGTCACTCTGGACATTAAGATTGAGTACCACAATGACCCTATTTGGGTAGCGCAATGACCAAATATTGTTCCACTAGCCCATATGGGGAGCGGTGGCACAGGGGATTTATCCTCTGGTTAAACATCTGAGCTGAACAGGACTGCTGTCAGTTCTAGCCCCGCGCTGGTGTGAGCTACCAAGCCTTGTCCCCAGCTCGCCACCCACACAGCAGTTCGAAAGCTTCGGCAAGTTGATAAAATGGATACCACTCCTTAGAGAGGGTGGACAAACTAAACCCCCCGGTGGGGGAGGTGTTAGCCGACGAACGGAAGGTCCAGCGCATAAGCCTAGATAGATCTATTCGGCATCATGGCCTAATGGGCCATTCCGGCCAGGCAGTGGCAGTGTTGCGCTGCAACTGAGAAAGCTGATGACATCAAGCCACGCCGAGGGAGAATGCCGTTGGAACACGTCTGAAGCTTACAGCTGGATAAACTCCCTGTCGGCTGCGAAATGTGTGCGATTTAAAGATATATGTTGTCCTCCCTTACCCCTATCATTGTTAGTCCCTTGTGAAAACATGAGTAACTGTAAATCGCTCAGAGCCAGCAGCTCTGCAAGGATTGAGTGATTAATAAATCGAAAGATTATTATTATTATTATTTATTATACCATTATTAACCCTGTTTTTTCCAAGTCAGCTAAACAGGAATCATGTATATGGGTCAAACAAAATGGATTGCTGGCCCATGATGATCTTGTTTCCGAAGTGGAACTGATGTATTATAAACTAGCCATTACTCCATTGTTTAATTCAGAAACTTTGTACAGTGCTCTGCATGCACAATTTGCCACAAATCTCAGGGCATGAATAAAACACCACAGATAAAACATTGCCTATACTAAGATCATTGCATGTATTAAGATTTCTTTTCTGCACTAGAGTGCATGTACATATCACTAAAACATTGTACAACAACAATCTTAATGCAAACATACAAACATCACATTATATAAGCATCGTGGGGATTGTAGGCTGTGTCTGCTTTCCACTGCCATGCAGGTCTCTCCTGGGACCAGGCCGCACTAGGCCTTGCTCCCAGTCCTGCACAGATCATGACAGGTCCCTAAACTCCTCAAAGTTAAATTGAACTATGATAAAAGCAGGCGCAGGAGATAAAAGTGTGCTGTGTAGCTTAATACTGAAAGACTTACTTTATATATATAAGAAACTAGGATACACCTATTCTGGCTAATCATGCTTGTATTAGTTTGATATCAAAATAATAATCAGTAACTTTCCTTTTTTAATTTCTTAATCATGGGAAGAATATCAAGATATTGTTACAATTATTGTACAATTAATGTATTATGATCCTTGCTTTAGCTTTGTATTTTAGTTTAGTCTCCCCTTTTCCCTTACCCTTTGTAGTTTGTAGTGAAAAACAATTAAAAAGTTATATAAAAATAAATTTCCAGGACCATGCTCATACTATACACATACCTTCCAGTAATGTGTCTGCCCAGTCTAGGTTTGCCAACTTTCAGGTGGAACCTGAAGTTCTCCTGAAATGACATCTAATCTCCAGATGACAGGGGGAAATGGCTAGTTTGGATAATGGACTCCATGGCTAGCTAGCTGAAGTCCCTCCCGCTCCCCAGTCATTCCCTTTACAGGGTGTCTGTTGTGGGGAGGGGAAGAAAAAGGAGTTTGTAAGCCGCTCTGAGACACCTTTGGGTAGTGAAGGGCAGGGTATAAATCCAATCTCTTCTTCTCTTCTTTATAGGATCCACCCCCCAAATCTCCAGGAACTTTCCAACCTGGAAAATCCTAGCTCAGACCACAAATCCCATGTATGCAAGACAAATGTCTTTTAACCAAGATTTGTGGACCGTTGAGTACAATATCTAACCATTAGGATCAGGCATAGCACATGTAGCCAAGCCTTTCATTGAGGAAGTGGAGGTTCAACCATTCTGGCCTCCCCTGTCAACGGCCCCTTTCCCAATGCCCCCTTTCCCAATGCCCTTACTGTTTTGGATATTACTTGGGCACTGGAGTTTCTTGGGGTAACTATTCCTGCCTGACATGAGGTATGGGTTTTTTGTCATCATCTGCTATTGCCATCTATGGTTTTATTGATTTTACTGTTTGATGGTTTTATGTTGTAAGCCACGGTCAGGGTATAAAATAAATAAATAAATAAATAATAAATAAATGTTAAAAAGCAACAAATAAAGAACAATGCAATGGTTAAAATTTGGCCGTCTGCAACTACTGGAATTAATGGAATTATTGATGAATCTGTGACAAGTGACAGTAAAAAGAAAGCCAAAAAAGCTGCTTAGATTTGGTTCTCAGATAAATATTTATATGTATACTTAACTTTTCTACCAGGAATCAGCATGATGGCTGTAGTAGGATGTGTACATAAGGTTTATGTAAATGAATGCTATTATTGGGGAAAATATATTTTTTTTCACAGAATCCAACCAATACAGCATTGGTATAACACCTAGAGTTATAAAATAATGCCTTCCAATAAGACAATGTGTGTCATGATGATTATAGTATACATTTAAAAGGGTATTTCCTCACATGGACACATGAAGTTGATTGTGTGTGTGTGTGTAGTCACTAAAATACAGATGGGAAGTGTAGTGCTGATGGGAATCTTTAGTTCATTGTGAATGTTTTGTCACTATCAACCATGTGGCTACTCTGATGTTTCTTTATTGAATTCATGCCTCCTAAATTAACATCTAGACAGTTTATACTGGGCTGATCTAGAATCAATTTAGGGATATGTACTGCTTATATAATTAGGGATATTACAGAAGTTCACAGCCTCTGTTTTGACTTGAAAATCCCTGTTTCAGTTTGCCTTTTCACTTGTACAAATCAAATCGATCAGTCTTTATTTTAATCTTCTTCCATGTTTCCTTGTATTGAATTTCCCCATGAAATGTAACATGTTTTTCAACATGTTACATTAATTTGATGCATAACTGGCAAAGGACATATTCATAAATCTCTAAGATGTAAGCAGTGTATCCTTGACACCAGTATAATGATCTGAGGTATTCTAATACTGATTAGTAATACATTATACAGTCATTTTAAATATTGATTGGGAACTGATGGATAAAATCGATAATGTCAGATATGTCAGTCATAAGTAGTAGGTACAAGATTGGTGGTGAAACATGAAAAAGAAATGGAATTTGTGCTGACTATAATGATTCAGCCATTACTGAAAAGATCTTAATATTTTGGTCACAATTCCAAAATCCGTCATACTTTTAACAAATCTGCCTCTATTTATAGGAACATTATACATTTCATGCCAAACCATCTGTATTTTTGTGATATTTTAACTCTTCATGGCAAATAATCTTCATTTTAACAAACATAATATGCATGCACAGGAATAACTGTACATACAGCCCTATGACTACAAAACCTGCATGATACACAAATGAAACCCTTGTCATTCTATCAACAGAATATTGCATGACGAAAGAACTAGTTGGAATTAAAATGGACAAACTTATTAAGGAAAATCTCCAGTATAGTTTAAGGTGGATAAATGAAGTGACAAACAGAACTGTACCTATATTTTTTTTTGTAAGATCCCAACAGCTTTTGTACAAAGTGAATCACATATTCGTGATCGAACCATCTAATATTCCAAAAATCATCTTCAGTCATGTTCTGACCATGTGTATACAAGTTTATAAAATGAAAGAAATATGAGAGCTTTGACTTTTCCTGACATTAAATCTTTCTTCCCAAATGTATGCAAATTGTCAGGCAAAAACAACTCACAGATATGGTGATTTTCAGACAAGTGATAATAGAACTTGAAGTTTCTTTCCTAATATGCCCTGTGATCCCAGTTTGTAAAAGACAAATGCTAGAGTGAACAATCACAGATTATCATCTACTCCATAAAATTTTTGAGTCATACAAATATAGGCTTTTAGATTGTAAATGTAGACTTTGGGCAATAATTGAGAAAATGAAAAGAATGCTGCTAATGTGCTGTATTCTCCTCTACAGAATAACTCTTTAGCCACACAACTGCAAGTAAGGTTTTAGAAGTGCAGAAACAAAAGCGGAATCTCAATTACAAGGGAGTACAAGGAGAAGGAGTCCAGTCTTTTGCTGACATCTCAACTAGCACTATATTAGTGCATATAATGCTTATCTGTCACTGAGCTGCAATTAATTCTAAGCCATCAGTCATCCTGTCTTCTTCCCAAGGAAGAGAACGCAGCAACAATACCCAGAGAACCAGTGAGGGCCATGAATATTGCTTCCATAATTGACATCTTAAGTATCATTCAGGATAAGTGGATCCATGTGACAGGAGTTGAGAATGGGCACAATTACTATGTTGACAATGGGGTTATTGTGGCTACCTGCAATGGAAAAGACAGTTCTGTAAACATCCCTTACTTTGCAAATGCTTTTAATCTTACTCTTTGTGATAACCTTGGGAAAATGTATACACAGCAGTCTCTCTTTTCCTGTGCCATGGATCTGTTAAATGTAATTGTACAACTGAAACATTTTCAAGGAAATGTAATATGCCCCAGCATACATTTATTTAAAAATGTATCTCACAATGTTCAGTCCTATTTTCTGCTAATTGGCTAAGCTGTAAAAAAGGGAAGGCATAAATTCTGGTTATGAATGCAGCAGTGTGGATTCAAAGCAATCCTGATCCCTTGTCTGTGGTTACTCAATGAATACTGTAGTAAATGAGATGCAAATATGCATATTTTCCCTAGATCATGTAAAAAGAAACATTAAGTTTATGGATCACTTTTCTTTTCTAAAAGGAGAGAAGAACATTTAGTTAGTTTTTTAAAAATATATATAATAGGTTATTGAAAGTTTTCACTAAGAAAGCTAAACAAAAGCCCTGTTCACAAGTTATGGTGAACAAATGCACATCCTGAATTTACATTTGTTTCTAAGAGTCAACACATTCACTTTACAGATGAAACCAGGGATCAGTACCTGGATCAATGTGGGATTTAAGTCACATGTTCAACTGTACATGAGTTTTATTTTATTTTTATTTTATTTAACATTCGGCTTCTATACTGCTCAGACCCGGAGGTCTCAGAGCGGTTTACAGTTGTGCTGCAAGCACAGATTTTTGCTCCTAATTCTATGGCCACATTTTTTCGAGGGGTGGGGCTGCCTACCAGCACCCGGGTGGGTTCGTTATCCTCAGCTCTCCTCGTTGGTCCACTGGGTCAGCGTGCATATGCGGTTAGTCCTTTCCCGGTGTTGATCTTTCTGGCGCACGGCCTGCGGTGGCCCCGGCTCAGCTCTGTCCGTGTCCGGCTTCGCTGCGCCTGTGCCGCTCATGCTGCCGTGCGCTTCTCCATCGCTCTACCTCCACCGTTGACGGATGCCGAGTGCTGGGTGCCATTGTTTCCATTGGCCACCAGGGATTGCCGCATCGCGCCGCCACACCGCTGTCGCCGCCATCGCTGTTGCTGCTGCCGCCGCCGACATTCCTGGCACCATTGCCACCGCCGCCAAAACTCCACCATGTCCCCGCTTGGAGGAGGGTGCCCCCTACCCTTCTAAGGGTAGGTACCCATTTATCTACTTGTATTCTTAAACCTTCGAACCACTGGGTGGGCGGGAGCTAGGACTAGGTGCTCACCCCGGCCGCGGTGGGTCTCGGACAGCCATAGGGCTGTTCGCTATGATGTTACATGCAAGCATTGTTATTGCTTGCGCCACTGCTCCCTTGTTGAATATAAAAATTACCAACATGCATATAAAGAAAAATCAAGTTCAGTCAGTACACAGATTGTATGTGTGTTTGCTTTAAACTGTGAACAGGGCTACTGTTTCTTTGGGGGGAGGTGTTGCTGTTGAACTTGATGCAGTGCATCCCTTCTACAGTTTGATTTAATGGCATTGATTCTTTTCTCACAATGACTTGCTAGCTGAAGAGAACTTTTGCAGGGGATTTAGAAATCCTGTATGGTACTCAGTCTTACTGTCTTATGAAATGGATAAATGTATGCACAATCCAGAAATCTCCAGAAATATGCTAGAAGAACAGCCAAATGGATGTTGAGCCCCTTCACAAGAACAGGCTCCCATAAAGGAAGGGTATAAAGCTACCATAAGGAAAACTCACAAAAACAGTGGCAACCGATTAAATATTTGACATAGCAATTAAATATTTGACATAGTTGTCTGCTTATTTGCAGTAACTGGGGTGTTGTAATGGAGAGAGGATAAAAAGAGAGAAAAACTGACCCTTTAAAAAGTTGTATTGAGAACAATAGAAGTGCCATTTCTCCTGAACACCCAACCCAAATTAAGACATGAAACCACCACACTTCGGTTTAATCAGATTGTTCAGATGGTATATTCAAGGGCAGATGTACTACATAGCCCATGGCTACCATCATTTGGGCAACCCCACCCTAGCTCCAAACTTGCCCAGCAAGTTTTGCTGGCTTTAATTATCTTTGCCTGCACAAGAATTGTGTTGAAAAGTGTCAGACTTCCCCTCTCCCCCAGCATGCCACACAGAAGACAACAGGTTCAGATGGTGCTATTCAGCAGCAATGTTGTTTCCTCCCCAACTCAAGTCACCATGAAAAAATTATAGAACAGCCCTTCATCATACGATGTCTTAGGGTTTTCACCATATCACCACATTTTCTGCCATCCCTAACCCGGCCAAAGACCATCCCATCCCTCTGAGACGACATGAAAACCGGTGAAAACTAATTCCCTAAATTGCTAGTTATAGAGGACCCCACAGTTTCTGTGTGCCTTCAAAGTGACCAGCTAATTTAATGTAATCCTGTACTGGTTATGTTTGTCTTAAAATAATTTTCTGACCAGCACAAACTGTAATGTAAGTTTCAAACTCATGATGTCAACAAAGTTCAAATTAGTGGGGTTTGGAATGTGAACAATTTATTTCATATCACAAACCCTAAGCTTAGAATTCGTGAGTGCATTGCGTAGGAGAAGGGTAGGAGAAGTGGGGTGGATGTTCCAGCAGGACAGTAAACCATGTCTGTGTGTACCATAGCTTAATTAGAGCTTGTTGTGACATCTGAATGCAGGCTGGAACCTTTTTCCAAATTCACTCAGGTTTAGTCTGACACTATTGAAATAAAAAATGCACTCTTGTAATTTAAGGAAGTAAAGTTTATTAAGTTTTTAAACTCCCAAATGCATATTTTAAAATGTGTTACTTTTGTCAAAATCTGAAGAGTTTTAGTAACTCCAAAGAGTAACTTTGGAGACTTTAATATAAAGGCAATTTCAGGTGCATCCCTTCTCAAGGGGGAAAAATGAATCCTTCAGAATAAAAAAATGAATTAGCCCCCAAACATTTATTTGCCAACATTAGTTGGTTGTATTTTTCTTCTAAAAGACAAAATTAAGCACATGACTATTTAACATTTCGTCTTTCATAAACAGGAGAAAATGTATTTGAAAAATTAAAAATCCATCTCAAACTGACTTTATAGAAGTGTGGTATATCATATTAGATTATCTATCGCAGATGAAGGTGGTTCCAGAAAACTTAAAATCTTTATTGCTATTGTAATATTTAAGATGTGTCTGGTATAAATACTATAGTGTGACATCATCATTTCTTAACGGGTATTGTTTGATTTTTAGAAATGTATACTTAAACATTAATATCAAAGACATGTTTTGCTGTAAAAGGATTGTGTTATTGATGTTGTTGAAATAAAAACCTTTAAAAAAAATTAATATAATAATCAGCCAGATTAGAATTTTGTGCTTCAGTAATGAAACAGTTTATGCATCACACTGGATTGCCAGTAAACTGTTAACCATGGCAAAATGCACATGTGGAGGGTATAATTCTTTCAGGATACATTAATGTTAGCAATGCAATTTATTTATAATGTTTCACATTTGAAAATAAAATTACACTCAGCCTTAATATGATCATATTAGATGCAGAAACAGAGTGGTTATCTCTCAAAGAACTAGTGGAAGCAGGCTCAGCATCAAGCACTGCCCAAGAAACTGATCTCTCATAGAGATGGGCATGAACTGGCTCACAAACCTTTGTTTGTGATTAATTTTGCCCGGCCCATGGTTTGCGAAGTTCACAAACTGCAGCCCAGCCACAAACCCCCATAAACTTTTAAGGCCGTTCATGGAAGTTTGTGGGGAGCAAACCCCCTGCTTTCTCCGCCCCAAAAAGCCGTCAAAACAGCTGATCTGTGGGAACAGGCTGTTCACAGCCACTCAGCTGTTTAGATCAGAAACAGTTGAGCCATGGGGTCAGACTGCTCCAGTGGCTCAGCTGTTTCAGCCTTTAAACAGCTGAGCTGCTCCCACACTCAGCTGTTTAAAGAGGCTTTCTTGGGTAGCCAGCCCCTGGGGTTCACTGCCCAAGAAAGTTCCTTTAAACAGCTGAGCTGTGAAGAGCAAACTGCTCCACATGGCTCAGCTGTTTAAAGGGGCTTTCTTGGGTTCAGCTCTGAGCCATTTAAACCTTTCTGTTCTCTCTGGATTTCCGCAGAGACCAGAAAGCAGTGGTTTAAAGGGCTCAGGGCTATTTAAACCCATGCTCTCTGCTCCTTGTGAAAAGTGATAGGGACCAGAAAACAGGGTCCTGAACCCATACAAACTGGTTCGGGGCATGAACCACCTCCCGGTTCATATAGGCTTGTGGTTCAGTTTGTGGTTCAGCCACAAACCAAACTGCAAACATGTGGTTGGTGTTCATCCCTTATCTCTCACTCTGAGGCTTCAGTGCCCTGAGAATCAGATAAAGAGTTATAGTTCAGATCAGAACTGTAGTATGGACTAGGTTTGAGTACGTGAAAAACAAGGCCTGTCTCTTACTCAGCTGTTGGCCCTTTAGGTTCATGTTGCTGCTCATGTTGTGTTTCTTGCTTCCTGATTTGATTCTGAGCAGACTGGTCATAATATTGCTACTCAGTTCTCTCTCCGGTGCCTTTCTGCAGCCTTATACTTAGAAATATTACAAAGAAACTGCAGTCTCTTTGAAAAGATCACTGGAGGAGTCTGTACCCAATGCATAAAGGTTTGGTACATCCCTTAGGTAATTGTGTGCACACAATTATGTATAATAGAAGGCTTATGAGAAGGTTATCAAAAACAGGCTACAGAAGTTCAGAACCAGGCTAATTCACTTATAACACATGAGCATGCCATGCCCTATAATGCTAACAGAAGTAAAAGTACTGAGACCTTTTCTAGGACAATCACTTAAAAGAATTTCAATACAGACTATTTCAAGGTGCAAATATCACAAAACTACTGCCATCATTCTGTGCACAACTAGAAACTAAGGGTAGAATTTGCAGTTATTTGAGCAAACACACATTCCTATATTCAGGTTTGCCAAGATCATGGGAATGTATACAAAGTGGATTGACACTTATGTGAAAGCAGCAGAAGCAGGAGGGACACTTGACTGTTCCCACACCAGACAATTCTCCCTGCAAATAGTCCTGGTGCACACACATGCACCCAACTGAAGGGAAGAACACACACAGTAAAGTGCCTGGAGCTTTCTGTGGAAGAACTGACCTGCAGTATAAGGATTACAAATCTTCACCTTTCTACTAATTCTCCTTCTAGAAGGCGTTCATATAAGCATTCTGAGGGCAACATGGGAGTCTGTGCTACAAGATTGGTGCAAAGGCCAGTCTAATGAGTCTGCAGTGCAATTAGATTTTCAAACATGCACACTCTCACACAGCCCTGTCCTTGTTGTGTAATTGCTCCACTTAGTAGGCAATTTGTAAATTAAATCAGTCACAGATCAATGATAAATAAATATTGTTCTCAAGCTTCTTTTGTGCCAGGATGTGCCGCGATGGAGTCCAAAGCTGTAGTGTCTTCATCCTAATCTCTCACCCTCAACTGAATCTAACTTGGAGAAAGACTCCTCTCTGCCAGCCCTTATCCTTCTTACCTTTCTAGTGAGTGGCTACAATGATGATGCACCATGTTCTAAAACACTTCCTCTAAGGAATAAAATTTCCCCAGAATATTTCAATACTATTGAATAGAAGATACCCTGGGGAACGCTGGTGTCTAAAAATATTCAAGGTGCCAGAGATGGAGGCCAATATCAGGAGTGGAAAGGAAGGATAGAGGCAGGGAGTGAACCATATTGTGTTTCTGTGGAAGCTGATTGGCATCTTCTTTATTTATTTAAAACATTTATTGGTCACCTTTTGTCCCTTACAGAACTCACATGAACACATGAAGCTGCCTTACAGTAGCTCAGACCCCTGGTCCATCAAAGTCAGTACTGTCTCCTCAGCAGCTTTCCAGGGTCTCAGGCAGAGGTCTTTGACATCACCTACTGTCTGGTCCTTTAAGTGGAGATTCTGGGGATTGAACCTGGAACTTTCTGCTTGATAAGCAGATGCTCTACCACTGAGCCACAGCTATGGCCACACAATTTCATCCAAAAACCGTATGTGTAGTGAGTGTGATGATGGCTTGACACAAGGTAGCCAGTTAGTTGTGTGATGACTTTTAGAAAATTACAACATCAAAACCCTATTTAAAAACAAAACAGGAAGCAATGCCTCCTTTTAAAGACATAACAAATAATGAGGCGTATGGCTGCTATGCCATGAATACTTTTAACCTTCTTGGCAACTACTTATTCTAAAACAAAACAAAAAACTTGATGAAGGAAAGGTTGTTCACAAAGGGGAAACACCCACATTTTGATTTATCCTTAATTATAATCCCTATTTAATTGATTGACTCATTGTATTCCTTTTAGTCCAAAAGGCACCGTAAGTGATGGGGACTGAAACTGAGATTTGCAGCTTGCCTAAAGCCACCCAGTGAGTTCATTCATGGCTGAGCTAAGATTTGAAGCATGGAATTACAGCTCATAGCTTGTGCTCTTAGCATTAACTATTAGTCACAGCTCACTACCCAGGGATTCCAGAAAAACAGCTGCTGATTAAACAGTATTGGAACACTCAGTGGGGTTCAGACTTTTGCCATGCCACATAGATTCGGAGGTGGCAGCGGAAAGTATTGTACAAATAGTACACTTCACACAGCAAATGTGAATCCAGGCTGCTCTGGATTTAATTATTGTAACTCATAACAAGAAGATGGTATCTTATCCTTTTGTTTTGGGTACATATGTGGCCTGGGTTGGAGGTGAACCCTGGTCCCGCTGAACCAGCCGTGGAGCCCTCGGAGCCTCCTGGGAGCAGCAAAAACACTCTCATTGCCTTCACCAGCCACCCTCAATTCCGAGGACTCACCTGCCTGCAGCAAGAGCCAGGGAGGGCCCACTCTTGAAGATCCCAGCCAGCACAGAGTTGGAAGCACTGATCAAGAGGCCAATGCTGCAACAGCTGGGCTGGGAAAGCTTCCATCACCATGGCAATGTTGCTGCCTGAAAGGCCCCCTGAGTTCAGACTGCCCCAAGAGATGCCTACAGAGAAAGGCATCAGCCTCTCTCTACTGGTGGAAATGCTGGAGGAAGGAGAGGGAAGTGGGTGGAGCATGGATGGGGGAATGAATGGAAGATCCCAGAAACAAGCTGGGGAGGAAAACAGTGGCTGACAACTCCAGGCTATGAGGGAGTTGTGTCAACCCAGGAGCAGAAGGAACCAGGTGATGTAAACCCCCTTCCTTCCCTATCAGAGGCCTGGGGAGCTTCCCTCCAAAGGGAGAGCATAGGGCCCCAGGGGGAGCAGGTGGGGACCCACAATGTGGTGGAGAATGTGGGCACTAATCCTGCTGTGCCTACTAACCCTGCCAGGGTAGATGAACAGCCAGATCATACTGTGACTCCCCAATACCGACAGTGCCCAGAGAGCGTGGAAGTGGCGTGGAGGCCACATGGGAGGAGACAGTCCAGGAGCCAGGCAGAACCAAGGACCTGACCCAGTTTGTGCAGTGGCTAGCAGAACACTAAGCCCAGCTGCTACACAGTGTTATGCAAGCTGCCCTTCTCCAGGATTTTAGGCATGCACTGGAAGCAGTGAGAACAGTGCCTGTCCAGGCATAGTTAAGGCATGGTGGGGCAGGGCTGGCTGTTGGCCTAGAGCAGGCACCTGGTTCCCTGTGACCAATCTGGGGCCACAGATGATGTGGACACCTTCCTGGACACCTCTGAAAGGGAGGCTGAGGTTGCCCAATGGCCCAGGGGACTAGGGATGAGCACGAGCCTAAAAAAGGCAGTTCCATTCAGAGTTTGTGGCTATTTTTATATCAAAAACCTTATGCACAGTGAAAATCTTCATTAAGCTATATCACTTTTCATGGCTTCCTTTTATTTCACTGTGGCTTGGTGAACTTCCCGGTGTATTTGTGTCCTATATGAACAAGACAATTATGGTGAGGCTATGCAATTTAATAGTCTTATGCCTGGATTTAATATTCATTAAAGCCATATTGTAATGAATATATGTAATGTTACAGCTTGCATTTACACCCCAGCCCCCACTAAACTTGCGAGATGGAACCTTGCACTTCTACCCAAAAGTCCATTCCTGATTGCACTACTGGTGCTAAAGTATATTAAGTAAGACAACCAAGTAATCCACTTCCACTGTGTCAAATGTTCCAGCAAATATTATATTTGAAATATATATTTCTTGATAATATGGAAAAGATACAGCTGAAAGTTATGCAGGTTTTTTGGGGGGGCGGGCAGGGTAATTTCACAGAGCACTGTGCTATTGCTGACCTTTGTCCACCATTTAAAAACTCTGTGTGGCTTGCTACTGTGCAAGCTAGCGTGCTACTCTTTCATAGATCCATGACAACCCTCTGGAAATGTGTTGCTGTATCCAGAACACTTATTTGTAGTTGTGAATTTTAATGGTAGTTTTGGAAAAAAAGACTACATTTCCCAAGAGCTCTTGACCCTGATTCCCAGCAGTTGTCTTTCCTGAGGAGGAGAGGGGGAAGGCAGAGAAAGGGAGGGAAAAAAAGAAAGAAGAATCCAGTTAATGCAGCCTAGTACAAGGCTTGTGACAGCTAGAGGGGTATCAAAGGAGTCCTATTATAAAATGAAGCTATAGGTAGAGACTTTGGTTAGAATTGACTGTTAGAACAGCTACAAGACAGGGGACCCGCGATACTCGCGGGGGGTGGGGGGAAGAGCTCCACACAGAGTAGGTGGAGGAGGCAGCAGCAGCAGGTAAGCCCTCTTCCCCCCCCACTAGCAGCGTGGCCTGAGCGGCTTCCAGCCGCCAGGCCCTG
>NW_015164215.1:28772-51300 GCF_001447785.1 Gekko japonicus
GGCTTGGGCCCCGCCAATCTCCTTCCCCCACCCCACTCCGGCTCCGGTGGCGAGGCCTGAGCGCCTTCCAGCCACCGGTCTACCAGTTCCCAGAGCATTCTCTGCACATGTGCAGGGAACACTCTTTTAATTTTTACTTTTTAGGTAATTTAAATATTTTTTCCAACTTTTCATATTTTTCTGCACACCTGGGCATTGCCCCACGTGCACAGGAAAATCTCCCTGCCCCCCAGGTGCCCCCGATGTGTGGATTTAGATATCTGCACGCAGGGGGGCGCCTTTCACTATTAGTATATAGATGTGCAGAAGGGGCTGAAACCAATGTATTCTCACTATTTAACTGGAAACCACAAAAACCTCATTAAATATTCACCCTTAACCCCACAGATAATTTCCCACCATTTTCTGGATATAGCATCCCAGTTTAGCTGCCCATTAAAGTGCTTGTTGCTGTTCTGTTTTCATTAGTGTGGTTACTGAAACCCACTTGGCTTATTACAGGCTCTGGAATGACTTCAGCACTAGCTTCAAATCCTATCCAGTTTATAATCACATTACATAATATATTATTTACATTCTCCAAAATCAAAATAACAGACATCCATTGTAACCCTGTATAACCTAACAAAACGTTTGCAATTTGGTTCACACAATTTTCTTATTCTCTTCCTCCAGTTGGTCTTTGTTCTTTTCTCCTTTCTCCAGTGAATCCTTTTAAAGACCTCTGATTTTAGTTGGTATATGTTGAAATTACCTGAATCAGTTATGTGAATTATCCCTTGTGACTGAGAATTAAATTCAAGGTAACATCACAGCACTGGCCCAATCCTCATCTGTCCTACTCAGAAGTAAATTCTACTGAATCCAGTGGGATTACTATCATCATTATTGTAGACTTTGTAATATTCCCTAACCAAATATCTCCAGAGACTCAAAATATACCAAGGCCTTTATAGTTTTAGCATTTTTCTTCTGTGTTGATGGCTAACACTGAAAACAACTGCTACTGTTGCTTCACCGCAAAACCATTCCCCCCCCCCCAATCAACTCCTGTAGACAAACACAGACATGGAACTTGTTCTACTTAATCAGCAACATTAGTAGCAAAGGGCAAAATGAGTGATCTTTATCTGTCAGAGTACAAAAGATTCAGTCTGAATATGAAGTCAGATAATGCAAAATGCTTTTAGAGGTCTATAGATAATGGATTTGAACTCTGTAGTGTTCCAAGATAAGTGCTATTAGCCATTTCCATGACTCAACCTGCTGGATTTAAACACAGACCTGAAGGCCTATGGTAGTCTTCTTGTTCAAGATTTCCTGTTGTGTTGGAAGTGAGACCAAAATAAGTCTCACTGTAGCAGGTTATCTTAACCTCTTCACTTCATACCTCTACCACCATTATTGCTTCCCACAGCTTCCACTTATTGTTTACTGCCATCTTTTGACATGACTGTGCAGTTTTTTTGTTCAAGATGGCTGCCCAACATGTTTGATCAGGTACAGCTGCCATTTTGCACTTGTACTTGTGAATATTTATGTGAGGGAGATAGAGATAAGGGGTAGTGAGTGGTATAAAGACACAGTGCCAACCTCAAAGAAAACAGTCAAAGGACAACATCCATCAAGAAAAGTGCACGTATAGATCAGACACAATTTCAGCCAGACACTTAAGAAAATACAAAGACAGAAACAGCCTCAGGCCACAAGCGAGATTCTGAAGTTTGCTCTCATAAGTAGTGGTATTATTTATCAATTCCTAGTTTTGATCTTTAACATACTAATTAGGAATGAATTGGCATTAACTGAACTATTGCTTTGGTCATCAAAAGGCAAACCAAAGGCAATACTAACCTTTTAATCTCTACAGGTACTTAAAGTGACATAATTTACTAGTCATGAAAAAAAAATGATATTGTTTCACATCTCCTGACTAGTTCAATGTATTTGGTTAAACAATGAAATGTTATGATTATATTATTTCCCCATGTTGTTTTTCTGTAGGTCCCACAGAAAACATGTTCCTTCTCAAATACATTCCTTAATCAATACTGCCATCAAGGGTATAGCCAGGAGTTTTTAAATCAGAGGCATTTTTAAAAGTTGGGGGACACAGGGCAGGTGGGGAGGGAGCCACACTGCCACTGCTGTGGCGGCCATCATCAAAATTCACAATGCAGATGAAAACCAGGAGAGGGGGGTGATGGATTGACCCACCCTGCCACTGCTGCCTCCACTTTGCTTCTTTCCTGCACTCCGTCCTGCAGCATCCTGTCTGGTGGTGTGGGAATGGAGGGTGGAGCTGGCTGGTGAGGTCATGGGGTGAGGGAAGGAGCGAGACTCCAGTAGGCAGGCTCAGCTCCAGTAGGCAGGCTCGGTGAGGGTGATAGCACAGTGTGGTGCGGTCACCCACCATGTTATAAAAAAAAATGGGGAGGGCTGAACTGAATGGGAAGTCATGGGGCCTTGGCTGTAAGTCACAAGGGTGGGCCTTGAGAGGCCCCACTGTAGCTATGGGCCTGCCATACTTTTTAAAAAGGGTTTGAAATACTGGGAGGGTGTTAGAATTCAAAGATTGCTGAAAATGTATTAAATCTGGCCATAGAATATCAGATACGACATACAGAAAGATGTCTTTTTTCTAGACTTTCTGTATGATGACATGTGGATGCTTGAATTCAGACATGTTTACTAACAGGATGTTTATGGCATGAGGGCTGTGGAAAATTGATACTGAATTAGAAATACCAGAGACCTGTAGTGAAAGAAATACCTGTTTAGTTTAAATCAACATGCAACATATAAAATCATCAACATTCCATGACATCACAGCAGTGAAACCAAGCCTTAGGCAAGAAGCAGATGAAAGGTGGTGGGCAGAATTTAGTAAGTATAAGAAAGCTACAATCCACTTGTTAGAAAAAAATACTGCTTGTTTAGAAATACTATTTTAGAAAACTGGATTCGCAAGATTCATATAGTTACTAAAATTCCAGAATAGCCAGGGGTTATTTCCTGCAGGAGCGCACAGGAGCAGAGCTTTGGCAGTAAAGAGCCCAGAGGGCGGGCACATGCATGAAGCCCCACTCCCTGCTCCCAGCAGCCCTCAGTCAGAGCAAGAAGCAGCCAGGTAAGTTGCAGATCCCCCCCGGCCCCCCAGTCCAAAACAGTCCAGTGGCACCTTTAAGACCAAGTTTTATTCAGGTACAAGTTCTCCCTCCTCTGCGAGGACAGATCCGCATGTCCCCCCCCCCAATAGCTAGCAATCCAAAACAGTCCAGTGGAGCTTGAGTGGTGGGTGTTGCCTTCTGACACACTTCTGGTGATGTCAGGGTGTGTGGCATATGCAAATAAGTTATGCTAATGAGTTATGCTAATGAGCTCCTGCACCTCTTTTTCTACAAAATGACCCCTGAAAATAGCTATTGCTGTTACATGTTTATAGCTGCTGCTGTTACATGTTTATACAGAGTGAATAGTATATTGCAGATTTTTGTTCTACTTGTCTATCTTCTGCGGAAGCAAATATAAATGGTCACTGTTCCCAAAAGGGCAACAGCATGAATAGTTCTCTCTTTGTCTCTGTTTAAGTTAGAAGAAATGATTAAAAATTGCTGTAACCAGACACCTTTTCATAAATGTGATCCCCAAACACTGTGTTAGTAGAAGAGATCACAGGAATGTTAATGCATCATGGAAAATGAGGGTAGTTTAGACATATGTAGTTTTCATGATGCAGGAGAAATGAACATATGCTTCCCATACCACAGATGTCATTTATTATACCATTTCTTTGCACACTGTTTCTTAGACAAAACACTCAACAACTGCAAATCTATGGTTTTCTCCCTTTCTTACTCTTTCAGTGAAAAGAAATGACTTTGCCTTTGTTGTTGTATATCCATACAGCCTAAATGGCACTTTCACCAAGTGCACTTCCCGGTAACATTTGCACCTGGGAACACATGAATAGATAGATCACACAATACTTTCTAAGGATGTGCAAGCCTATTTATTTGTATAGGCATTTTCTTTTTGTCTTCCTACATGCTAACATCACATTTTTGGGACATTTTTGAACAAAAAAATGGATGTGTCATTTGTGGGTTCAAGGAGGGTATGGGGGGAGGCACTGGAAGGAATGATCACACACAAAATCTTCTTGGTTCAAACATGGCCTGTGTTCGGGACACGGCAGCTCCACTGCTCCATCCACTCTAGCAGTTAAAACCAACTTTTTCAAGATGTCCTGCAAAATAGGTGTGTTATTCACTGGTTCTCCATGATACTGCACCCCGGTCGCGGTGCTGCAGCCCATTGGCTCCAGCCAGAGCACTGGTTGCCCCTTCCTCTTGGCTGCACCCAGTGCCCCATATGGGGAGCCGCCACCCTCTGGAGCAGGGCGTAGTGATGCAACAGGCATTGAGGCCCCCACCCAGGGGGCCGCTTACCTGTTGTCTGCTGCTGGGCAGCCAACCCCCCTTTTCCAGTGGCTCCCTTCCTCTGAGGCATGTTGAGCTGTGGGCAACCCCTCCCAGCTGGCCAGAGAGTGCTGTAAGGCCTTGGCCCCCCACATGCCACCCAGTTGAACCATGCCATGGATGCCCGCCTGGCTCCTCCTTGGTGGCAGGGCCCTGTGCCATGTTAACATGACTGGAGATATTAGACTCACCCACTGACTCACTGATTGAAGTGACTATAGGCCCCTGAATCCCTGGGCTGACCCCTTCCCTGCCAGAAGCCCAGAGAGAGGAGATGCCTGGCTGAGCTCGAAAATGAAAGAGAAAGGGGTGGTGGGCAAGTGTGGGCCATCCATCTATAGATCCCACCAGGACTGCAAGGGAGAGGTGAAGGGAGTGCTGAGTAACCCCCTCCCAGGTAATTCTGCTGAGCCTTCTGGGAACATGAGCTCCCACATGGCAAACCAGTGCTCAACCCCTAGCAAAGAGGCGCCTCCTAGTTAGAACCCCACCCCAGTGCGCCCCAATGCTAAAGGGGGCTGCAGCCACAGCCCCCCATGTGTTCTGTTTGCTGGCTTTCTACAGCATCAGAATGAGCCAGTGGCCCCTGCGAAGGTTGGTGGCCTGAAACCCCCACATTGTGACATCTGCCCTCTCCATGAAACCACTGGAGGAGGGTGAGGCCGGGCTGGGCCCAGCCGAAGTGGCTGCCCTGCCAGCAAGTTGGACAGGATGGATCCTTGCAGTTGCAATGACTGAGTGGTCTCCTGGTAGCCTGAGGACAAAAAGCCCTTGAGCAAGGCTTCCACAGGTTCCACCTGTTCCCTCCCCAAAAAGCTGCCCAGCAGCTGCTGCATGAAGCGGTGGCTCTCTGGGCAGGGCGGCCCCTGGAATTCAGCTGTGAAGCAGCTAAGCAGTCTCATCTGCCTGCTCAGCTATGAACCAGACCAGCAGACTTGGCCTAGCCACATGGCTGAACCTCACTAGGGAACTACAACAAAGGTGCCAAGCCAACGTTGAGGTCAAAAAGAGGCCAGAGTCTGATGCGGAGAAGCCTAAAGGACCCTCTCCTCAGCTCTGGCCTTGCCCCAAACCACATTCTGTGGCATGTTTGGTGAGCCTCCCCCAACTCAGCCCTCACCCCACCGGACCCTAGGGCCTGTCCAGACCTGACCACATCCTTCCAGCCTTTCCCTGCCTCCAGACAAGCAATCTGCAGTGGAGGTATGTTTCAGCTGTGTTTTCCCAAAGACTATCCAAATCCCTGTTCCATTCTCCATAGACAAGAGGGCAATAGGATCTAAACCATTCTTTTTCAGTGTGTGCACAACTGGCTGAATTACTTCTAGCATATACAGCAGAATAAATTTATGCTGACCTGAATAACTGTTGTGCATAATCTGCTCAACTAACAGGGTTGTAGTTTTTTATGTGGGATCACAATGATATTAGTAAATCTGCTTGTTCATGACATTTACTGGCAACTGCAGTGTTCAGTTTGAACTGTAAAACTATGGGTTGGATCCAACCAGCTTTTTCACGGGTGCAAAAAGGAGGAAGGGACCTCCTTTGATCCAAAAAAGCTATATGGAAAAGGGGTTGTCATAAGAAAGGGAATTGAACATGATTGAGTGAAAGAAGTTGGCTGGATCCAACCCCATGCCTATTAGTTAAGCCCCACACACCAATATTACCATATTGTGCTGCCATAGGAGAAACACACTGCATGGTCTACTTGTCTCTAATGCCGTAGATGTTACTCTTGTAGCAGTGCTCCTAGATCACACAGAAGCACAAACACACTGCATCCACAGGCTTATTAGCAGAGGTCATTTCGGGGGGGAACGCGGGGGAACACAGTTCCCCCGGGTGAGGTGCAGGGGGGTGGGGCACATGACGAAGCCCCGCCCCTTGCTTCCAGCCACCCCGCTTCCAGCCTTCATTCAGCCAGGAGGAGGCAGGAGAAGAGGGAGGGTAAGTTGCTTCCTCCCCGCCTCTCCCCACCCCTGCCTGCCTGGGGCCAGGGAGGGCCTTGGCGGGGCTTCCTCGCACTCCCGCCGGCCTTGCAGGTCCACCACTGGGCCCCTGATGTCAGGGGGTGTGGCATATGCTAATGAGTTATGCTAATGAGTTCCCCTAGCTCTTTTTCTACTAAACGACCCCTGCTTATTAGAAATACATTTTCCCACTAGTAAGGAAGCTTTTGGCTACATGGAGGCAGAGAAAAAGAAGACGGAGGATGGATAGGATTTCTCTACAAATGTGAAGGAAGCCCCTAGTTTGCAGAAAATTCTGAAATCCTTAAAAAAAACATTGGGTGAATTTAAAACTCCACAAAATAGCTTTGAGAAAATATGTCCACTGAGCTTTTATGAGACTACATGCTGAAATCTTAGTGGTCATTGTCAGAGCTGCTAGGCAACCAGAACAATATTTTCAAGCCTTGCAAGCCTTACTTTCTTTAAAGCAATGCCATGCAGAGGAGCAGAGGTGGGCAAGGAGGCAAGGCCAACTGGGGAATTAAAAAATCTCTTTCCTGCCAGCCTCATCTCCCCCATGCACTTATCCCCTCACTTGATTGAGTTCCACAGAACCAGTTGTAGAGAAAGGAGGCACCACTGGGTCACTCCTTGCTGGTTGCACTGCATACATGTCAGCAGGACAAAGGCAGGGACTGTCATGTTTCTTCTCTCTGAAGACATTGTTGGGTACTGCCTCTTGAAGAAGCTACCCCAGTAGGCCTCAGAGCAAGCAGAAGAGGTACTCAGTGCTTCTCTGTCCCGCCACTAGCAGCCTGCAGAAGTGCAGGGGCTACTAAGAATCTGCAGAACCAGGCTAGGACAACCCTGGCCTAGAGATCTAGAAACAGCTTAAGCTAAGTATTGTTATTCCTTATTCCAATTACCAGGTTACCTGCCCTACAGTTATTGTTAATGAAGAGGATTTCAGCCAAACAGAAATTAGTGTTTGTTGTTTTCTCCACTACACAAAAGAAAGCATGACTCAACCAGCACCAGTTAAAGCCAGAGATTGCTGCACCCTTCCTCCTCCTTGACAGCCTGCACATGCTGTGGTTGATGATGAGGAGAAGAATAGCATGCACCACGAAAGAAGGAGGAGGGGGGAAGGAGGAGGAAGAGATTGAATTTATAGCCTGTGCTTCACTACCTGAAGGAGTCTCAGAGATCTGAAAAAACTTGTAACTGACCCAAAGCCACACCAGTAGAAGAGCATGGTAACAGCAGCACTTCCCTATATCAGCAGCACTGATATTTCTCCTTGACAGCATCATTGCACCCAGGCCAAAGGTGTCAACTACATAACTCAGCTGGACTTGATGGTGGTAGCTAGGGATGGGCACGAACTGGCTCACAAACTAAACTTCATTACAAATTTTGGCTGTTTTGTGAAGTGAAGTTTGTGGCAGGTCACCTGGCATGAACTTTCCACAAACTTTCAAGGTGTTTGTGGGGGTGACAGTTTGTGAACGGATACATTTCCAGTGAGACTGTCTCCACTCAGTCTTCAAAGCAATGGGGGGAGGAGATTTGGAGGTTATGTAGAGAAGCATCCAGGAGAGGTCCCTTACAACTTTGATGACTCTAGCTATTCTAAACATTCCTGAACCTGTGCTTGTCATTTCCCCAGAAAGCACTTTCCTGGGGGCACCTTCTTTGAGGAGACGTAAATCAGACCCCATCAATCCAATCCTCACCAAACTTAGAGGGCAGGTAGAGGAGAGTCAGCCAGAGATCCCCTGTGAGGTTGGTGTCTCTCGCTTGCACATGATCTGTTGTGTACACTCCTGAACCTCCTGAACCTGTGCCTGACAAAATGACTGCCTGATTTCCTTAGAAATCACTTTTCTGGAGCATAAGAACATATTAGAAGCCATGTTGGATCAGGCCAATGGCCCATCCAGTCCAACACTCTGTGTAAAACAGTGGCCAAAACCCAGGTGCCATCAGGAGGTCTAACAGCAGGGGACTTTCTTTGGGGGGCTGTAACTCAGACCCATAAATCCAATCCCCCCAGACTTGGGTAGATGACAGTCAGCCAGAGATCTCATGTGAGTATGCTGTCTCTAGCTTGCACAGGGTCCATTCTATACACTCCTGAACCTGCACCTATCATTTTCCCCGAAAGCACTTTCTTGTGGTCACCTTTTTTTTGGGGGGGGGGATAACTTGGACCCATAAATCCAACTCTCACCAAACTTGGAGGACAGGTGGAGGAGCATCAGCCAGAGATCGCCTGTGAGTTTGGTGTCTCTAGTATGCTGGTGGGGGGCATTCTACCACATCACAAACCACACCTATTGAACCAGTTCATTTGGTGGCTAAAGGTCTGTGATGGTTTGTGGTTCACAAACTGGGCACACCATGAACCATGAACTGAAGCGCATTTTCCTGGTTCATGCCCATCCCTAGTGGCAGCTACTGTACTGTTCAGTTGGGCCTGGTGGCAGTCATCACAAAAATCAACTGAGCCTGAAGACAGCTGTAGGTACTGTATTATTTTTACAATTTGGGCAAAATTTTCCTAGGGAGAGACTGGGGGTGGGGAACTATGTTGATTATCTGGAAAGCAGAAATTAAAGAAGGAAGCAGGAAATAGGGAGATGCTATGGAGGCTGGGGATGTTGAAGGAGGGAAACAGGAAATAGTGGGAGTGGGGATACAGGGGAAAATGTAATGTCCTCCTGCAAGTCCTTGTGGGTCTTCTCCATGTTCTAACTAAGTATTAAAAATATGCAATTGGATAGGACCCAAAAGCTTCTTCCTTTACCCTTTTTTCCTAAATCCATCCCTCAAGCTAACTGCCTGTAGATCAACAAGCACAATCCAAATACAAAATGTGTTCAAACAAGGTCTCTATTATATTCTAAATTATTCTTGATGAGAGAAATATATTAATGCAAGTCAGGCCATGTGCTATAGAGGTAAGCAAAGAACGTCCATGGTTACTACCAAGTATTGGCTAAGGAATAATTAATTCCTGACCAGAAATAATGCCCTCACTCAATTAAAGCAAATTTATAAGTTATTCTAATAAAAATTCACTGAATACAACCTCATACCATTCAATATTCTGCCACTAGAAAATGGTTGTCCAGAGAAATGAGCAGAGAGAAGTCTCCAGTTGTTTGGAAGTTCACCTAAAGTCATTGGAGTTTACCTCCGAGAAAATGTGCCGTGGATTGAGAGGCTAATGAATGTTCCAGATCATACAGTAATTCTGGTCACACAATTTTAGTGAAAGTTGAACAATGTTGAGATCAGCAGCACCAGTCCTGAGATAAGCAACCAAAAGGAAAATGAAATGTTTAAAAGTAAAATGCAGAAAGTGTCAGAGAACTTAGTGTACCCTCCTGCTCATTAATCTCTGGGTCTTTGTTAGTCACACTTCTCCTCCACTTGAAGCCAGCTGGGTAACCTTTGGTCAATCACAGTTCTCTCAGCCTCCAAAATAAACATAGCTCGCCGCAAAAGGAGCTGGAGTTTTAGGCTGCCAGACAATCTTTGGATCTCCTGGATATACTACACCCACTGCCTTATGATAATTATTAATTGTTATTAGTAACATTTTCTGAATCTGACTTGTTTTTTTAAGGAGAGCACTTCCTGCTCATTGACCTGATTACAACGAAAAGCCTCAATTTCTGGGATTCTGATTAGTTAAGAAAAATCAACCCTTCTCCCCACAGTTGAACAGTGGCAAATGAAGTTTGCATTACCCGCCCCTTACATTCTAAATTATACTTAGTGATAAAGACATTTGAACATTAAAAAAAAATATTGACTCTCATCAGCAATATACCAAACCCCAATTATGCACCATAGTCAATCAAGAGATAATTAGCTGACCTTATGCTGACACATGAAGTCTATCTAATCTAACCTCCTGAACACTTTTTCTGGCTTTCACATACAACTCAAAGAGAAACGTGAATGGAATATTCAGTTAATTTAAAGGGTAGAGGTTAACCACCTCTTTACACTTCTTGAGAAACACTTGGATTTTTTTTCCCTTTCACCAACTTACAGATACTATCCTAATTAGCTGGACATAAGTATGTAAGCTTGAATCAGATTCTACAAGTCAACTATTTGCTGTACTCTATAAACTAGCCACGCTCATCTTCAACATATGGCACTTCCTTCAGTTAGTTCCTCTGGCATTCAATTGCATTGCAAAGAAGGAAACAAAGATTTGAATTGATATCAGTAATTTGGACAGATAAAATGAGGGTATTTTTTTCTCCACCTCTTTGGAGGTATCAGACATCTGCTTATCTGTTTCACTTAAAAGTAGTGACAGACAATCCTAGGCAAATAAACATGTTACAAAAGAGGTAAATGTCTTCAAACTTTAAAACTTTCCACTTGTTTAAAAGAAGAGTTTGGAAAGCTGGGTGGTTTATTTTTCTACATTATCTGAATACCATCTGTGAGTGAGATGGAGGAGCCAAAAATTGCAAAAAAACCTATTTTTTCATCTATTTTTGGCTTTATTGAAGACACTAGCTTTCTGAATGAATGATTCTATATCATGAAGGTTTTTGTTTTGTTTTCCTTCCAGTGTTTACAAAGCCAAATCAGTTAACATGATCTTTTGCACTTTGGGAGATTCTTCAGCAATTATTCTCACACAGCAAAAGTCAAACATGGCTCTTGATTGCTTCTTCTATTTTAATATCTGTCATTCAATAACCCATTTTTCTCTAGCATACACAAGTTTTATGCAGTTCAGTATTGGATAGCAGTGATGTATGAACACTCCTGTACTTGAATTGCGATTTGGTGACAAACCCTTAAATGCTTGGGGGAAAGTTCCCAATTTTATTGAGCATTCTAGATTGCATTGCAAGTGTTTTACTCAATGCACATTCTTGCACTGCTTTCCCATCAATGTTCCTCTTCTCTTTCTGTGACCAGCATTCTCACAACCCACCACAGGAAAACAAAATAGCTTAAGGTAAATTACAAAAGAGGTTTTTGCCATGCTGGAGAGAGTGTTGAGCAAAAGGAGATGCTTGCTTTACGCATATTCCAGCCTTGCTTATTTAGCCAGCAAAACTCCCGAAGTCAACTGCATTCATATTAAATAAATGCTCTGTTTGGATCACAGAATCCAGCCCTACCGCAGCAGACAAAGTCTGCAGCAGGAGGGCCACCTTTTGCCTCCTCATAAGGAGTCGAGTCAGTGCTGCATTGTGCAGCTGGGTCCTGGTTGAGGGCAGAGCCAGCGCCTCCTTAACGGCCGGCTTCGCTCCTCCCAGCTCAGTCTTTGCCTCATGCTTGGTGTTGCAGGGAGCATGAGGACTGAGCTGCTCGGCCTATTCGGCCTACTTGTCAGGCCTTGGGCCCAGCTTCATCGTGGCAGTGAGATTCCGGCAGCAGTGAGATTCAGGCAGCGATGGCAAAGATCGGATGGCAACAGCAGGGCCAAGCAGCGATGGAGGGACTCCGGTGGCAGTGAGGCCCAGATGGCAGCAGTGAAGCTTTGGCAGTGCCAGCAGGGCCCCAGTGGTGGGAAGGCATTTCTGGTGGTGGTGAGGCTTCGGTGGCAGTGGCAGAGCCCCAGTGGCAGCCAGGAGACTTGGGTGGCAGCATGGCTTTGGTGGCAGGGCCCCAGCAGCAAGGAGATTCAGGCAGCAGGGCCAGGGTGGTGGCACTACAGAGGCAGCGGCAGGGCAACTTTTGGTTGAGGGGAGCTGGGTGGCTGGTGACTTAGGCTGCTGGTGGCATTGGCTCTCCAGCCAAGGGTCGGGGCTCTTCAGCCTAGGTGGCAGTTGGGGGAGGGGGGTGAGCCACGCATTCAGTGCCACCACCCCTCTTTTTTTAAAAAAAAAATTGTTTTATCCTTGGCTCGGGGGTTAGTGGTGGGTTGGCAGTGGTGTAAGGCTGCCTTGTTCCCACTGCGTCTCTACCCCATCCCTTTATCAAGTAGCCTCCCCTGCAACCACCTTTTTGCTCCTGCCCCTTATCATCTGACAACCAAACTTTATTACTCCTACAAAAAGAAGAGGTTGGGGTGCCTGTAATCTTCTCTTCCCTACCTCCCTCACCTGTCGGCTTGCTAACAGGCCTCTAGAAGCCTGTTAGAGTGGGGCGGCCATTTTGAGGACAGTTCTTAAGGCAGCATTTGAAAGCTGTTCTTTAGGCAGCCATTTTAAAGCTGTCTTTAGGTGGCCATTTTCTACCAGTCCTCTAGGTGGCCATTTTATTTCATTTTAAAATAAACAATAAAATACAGACAAGGAAAGAGAGCAGGGAAAAAAGCAGGAGACTGTGTACAGGTTATTATAAGGAAAAACAGGGGTGGGAAGGTGAACGTGACTGCCTCTACCCATCAGGATGGCATCTAGGAAAGACCAGGGCAGGGCCAAGGGGAAGGGGCCTGTGTCAAAGGTCCCCAGACAGGTGGCAAGGGCAGCTTCTTCTTCGTCAGAGGTTGAAGACAAGGTGGCAGAGCGGCAGAATATTCTAGCTAGGGACTTCCGGCCACGGCGAGGCGAATGGCAGTCGCACTCTCGGGACGCTCCCAGAGGCAATTTGCCCACGCGTGGTTGGGGGGGGGCTCCGCTTGAGCGGAGTTTAAAGGCTCCGAACCAGGGGGCACACCGGGGAGCTGCCTCTTTGCCGACCCGGCGGTCGGGAAATTGAGGCTTTCCCCATGCCCCAAAGGCCGCGCCGCGTTGTGCCCTGACGGGACTAGCCACGCCACCGGACCCACCGGAGTGATGGAGCGAAGAAACACCTATAAAAACACTGAAAACCGTGAGTGGATGATCGAAAAATTGTAAAAGCCTTTGATTCCCTCCGAAGAAAGCGTAGGAGGTGGGTGGGCAGGCAGCCCCCCCATAATAAAACTGGACTTTGTTTAAGCATGAGAAAAAGGGGGGAGTGAAAATTTGAAGCAGTAAAGTTACCTTTTGGGGAATTCGTTAAAGCGAAGAAGAGGGATTATTTCCCAAGCACAGATTTTTTAAAAAGTAAACAAAAAGCCAAGATGTTGGGGCCAAAAAGAGACAAGGAGAAGGAGAAGCAAGCGAAGAAGCAGATAGGAACTTCCGGTCCTAGCTCCTGCCTCTCCAGGATGGCGATTAATCATCAAGAGAGTGAGATGCTTCACCCTCTGCTGGAACAAATGCAGAAAATCAGCCAAACTTTAGTAAGCATGGAAAGTGTTCTCAGCAGTCAACAGACACAACTGACGGATACGGCCAAGAAAATGGAGGAGATTGCAAAGAAATGTCTGGTATCAACAGAAGATACACAAAAAATCAAGAAGAAGGTCAGCAAAATGGAAAATAAACAAGAATTGCAAAATAACAAGTTATTGATGTTACAAATGGAAAAATCAAATTTGACTCTCCGGTTTCAAGGAATCCAGGAGGTTGAAAAGGAAGATCTCAGAAGCATATTAACGGAAGCGTTGGCACAACTGATGGACAGTGAAGTGGATAAATTAAGCGAAGAAATGGATCTGGTCTACAGATCCTATTCTAACTTTACAAAGAAAAATAATCTGCCAGCTGAAGTGGTTGTCAAATTTACCAAACAACGTGTCAGAGATCAAATTCTAAAAGTGGCATCAGCAACACCCTTGAGGATTGGAGAACAGGCTATAAGGATTTTAAAAGATGTTCCATTTGAAATTTGCCAGAAGCGGAAGGCATATAAAGGACTGACCACATTCTTGCAAAATCATCAAATTAATTACAGGTGGTTGATTCCAGAAGGACTGGTCTTTAAATTTAAAGACAAAAGAGAGAAGATAGATTCCATTTTCAAGGCACAAGACTTTTTGAAGAGACACGCCAGCTCAGAGGAAGAAGCAGAACTTGCTAAGTGGAAAGTTTTTAGCAGCGACGATGACAGCAGCCTGGAGGGAGGAGACGGAGAACAGGAGGAAAAAGGAGCGGTAGGAGGTGCTTCCTATAACCTGAGAGATAAAAAAGGCAGATGCCCCAACACCTGATGAACTCTGAAAAGTGCTTTAAAGGACAATACTAATAATAACCCAAAAGGACATTACTAATATCATTAACCTTTTTATTTTTGACAGGTAAATAAGAAAGAAGATCGTCCATCCACGGATGAAGCTATGGAATGTATTAATACTAACAAAAGATTAATATACTAAATTACTCATCACTCACCACTATTCTTAATCCCTCTATATACCCTCCCTTTTTCTGAAAATTTAAAAGCAATAAAATTCTCTCCTTTTGAGGAGAGTTTAATACAAAAAAGAATATTCTAGCTAGGCTGGCCGTTGTTGAGCGAGTGAAGGGGATAGTCACAGCCCCATCCAAAAAGACCGCAGCTGGGTCTGGGCAGCAAAAGGATAGTCGGGCTGAGGGGAAGAAGTTTAGGGAGGAAGTGCTGAAGCGGCTGTCTTCTCTTGAGTGCAGGCCTGGCGATGCTGTCAGTAAAGATACTGTGGCGTCCGGAGCATCAGCCACGGAGGATAAGGATGCATCAGCGATGAGATTGTTGAAGCAGAACAGCCAGGTCCTAGTGGTACATGGGATCCTGCTTTGCAGCAGGATATGGTCTGGCCCTGGGGACCTTGGGGTCCGGTGGCTGACGCTGGGCCTTCAGCAGCCTCTCAGACAGCTGCAACAGCTGGCTCATCTAGTTCTGGCCAGCAGTGGACTTGGGGCCCTCCTTATCCGGCCCCCCAAGCCCCTTGGGGAGCGTTTTCTTATCAAACACCAGGCATGCCCGGAAACCCTTGGGGTGGTTGGGGCTGGCCAACCCTTGGAGTGAACCCTTATACTGCAGTAGCAGCTACAGCAATGCCCTTTGGTGATATTGCTCTGCGATTATGCGATCACCTTTTGCTGGCAACACAGGAGATTTGTAGAGGGGACTTTATTGACCTCTTCAGCCTTCTTTATCGGGATCTCAAAAAGAAGGATAAAGAGGAGCCTGATGACAATGATAAAGAGATCCTTAAAAGACGGAGGGTGGACGGGACTTGGGCAAACTGGGTGGCTGGTTTTGTGATTTATGCTAGTGTGATCTCCCATTCACAGCCATGGAGAGCCATGGCTCTCTTTCAATATTTGGACATCTCCCTTATAAATAAAAGCCGAATGGTGGTGGCACTTTTCTAGAACATTTCACACGCTCCAAAATCCGTTCGCTCTCTGATCTTGCGGGGAGGGCGGGGTAAAAATGCTTAAATAAATAAAATAAAAATAAATAAATAAAATCTGTCATTCAGAGGGTCTCCCTATCCACTGGCTGCTTTGCCTGAGTCCTGAGTCCTGCCTCCAACATTCCTCTCCCCCCCCCATAGCCAGTCAGAACACAGAGGTTATTTGCACATGCAGCCTCATTAGCCTTTGCCTCAGAACACAGAGGTCGTTTGCATATGCGACTTGATTGGCTTTTGCCTCTAACATTCTAAACAGTTTGCTATTCTGAGGTAAAATGTGTCCAATCTCCAGGTGAGGGCTGGAGATGACTCAGAATTACAACTGCTTTCCAGATGGCAGAGATCCGTTCCCCTGGAGAAAATGGTGGGCTCTGTATCCTTATATGCTGCTGAGGTGGCCCCCGTATGACAGCCAATGTGACGTAGCAGTCAGGGCTTCAGAGCACGGGAGAGGCTGCAGGTGTGTGGGTGGTGGAAAGCTGAAGAGTGAGGGGGAAATAAAGGTAGGTTGATTATTGGCTGGGAAGGAGATATGGTTGCCAACTCCATGTGGGAAATTCTTGGAGATGTGAGGGATGGAGCCTGGAGAGGGTGAGGTTTCAGGAGGCGTGGGACCTCAGACAGGTACAAAGCCATGGACTCCACCCTCCAAACCATCCATTCCCTCTGAGGAACCACCATTGCCAATCTCCAGGTGAGGGCTGAAGATCACTCAAAATTACAACTGTTCTTTAGGTAGCAGAGATCAGTTCCTCTGGAGAAAATGGTGGAGTCAGTGTCATTATACCCTGCTGAGGTCACCACAGCAAATTGACACTGAGTGTCCAAGGCCGGGGCACCCGCCCAGAGCCTCTTTCTAGAGGCCGTTGTATTTATTTCCAGCATGGTTGATATATGATTAAGAGTTTAGAATGCGAGCTGCCATGAATCCAGTACTTCCATGGGACAGAATCCATCCTCACCTTTGGCTGCAAGTCATGTCCTCAACCAGACCCAATTCAGGGGACTGCTCCCATAGTGGACACTTGGTACAGTGGTCGCAGGCAGCTTCGGTTCCCTGAGGTTCCACAGGGCAGACAGATCAACCCTGCTTGCTTTGTTGGGAATTTGGTTCCCAGGGGGTCTGCAACAGGAAAGCCTGCCTTTATAAACATGAATGCCCCTTATGTAAGAGAACCCACTCATTCACAGTGTGTTCCAAGGGGAAGCCCTGTAGGAATCAACTTCGGGGGGGGGGGAGGTGGTTCCTACCCTGCTGCGGGAAAAGGGTCCCAGCCCGCTAAAGCTGAAGGTTCTTGAAGCTTGGCTGCAGTGGTACCCCAATAGGGAGGATAGCATTTATTCGTTAGAGGGTTTTCAAGTTGGATTTCATATTCCTTTTCATGGCCTGAGGGCCCCGTTCATGGCTCATAATCTTCTATCCATGAAGGGCATGGTGGGTGTGATTAGGAAAAAGTTTGAGAAGGAAAGACCTGAGGGACAGGTTTTAGGCCCCTTCCTCATCACTGCTTCCTAACTTAAGGGTTCCCCCTCTTGGGGTAGTGCCTAAGAAGGCAGCTGATGAATTTTGGCTAATTCACCACCTTTCATACCCTTGAGGTGAATCTGTCAATGACGAAATTCCTGCTCACTTATGCACATGAGGTACACCTCATTTGAACAGGCGGTTCATATTGTGCGACGTTGTGGTTGGGGGGCAGAGTTGGCGAAGTGTGATATTAAGTCTTTATTTCACCTCTTCCCCGTGCATCCTGATGATTTTGAGCTGTTAGGGTTTTCCTTTGATGTCCAGTTTCTTATGGATAGGGCATTGCCCATGGGATGATCTGTGTCATGCTCTGCATTTGAGCACTTCATTTAATTCCTGGAATGAGCATTCCAAGCCAAAATGGGTCTTCAGGATGTCGCACATTATCAGGACGACTTCCTTTTTGTGGGTCCACAGGGAACTGACAGATGTGTTCAGCTGTTGGTTGGGTTTCAGCAATTAGCTGAAGAGCTGGGGGTCCCATTGGCCCATGAAAAAACTGAGGGCCCTGTGCAATGGTTAGTCTTTTTAGGGGTGGAGCTAGACACAGTGGCCCAAATGTCCCGCTTGCCCATGGATAAGGTTGAGGGCTTGAGGGTCCATCTTTGCTCCTTTTTAAGGAAGCAGAAGGCCACCTTGAGGGAGCTACAGCAGCTGATGGGGAAAGCCTTTTTGTGGAGGCTCTGCGATGCCATGGCAGGGCTGTGGCTCCCGCATCATAGAGTACACATCAACAGTGACATGCGCACCAATTTTTTGGTTGGCAGGAATTTTTGGATTCCTTCAATGGAGTCTCCTTTTGGAGGCAGGAGTTAAAGCTTGAGGCTGAGCTTCAGGTTACCTCTGATGCAGCGGGGTCACACGGGTTTGGAGTCTATTTCAGGGGCCACCGGTGTGCAGAGGAGTGGCCTGGGGAATGGGTCTAAGCTGGTTTTACTAGGGATCTCACATTTTTAGAGTTTCCCCCTGTATTAGTGGTGATTTGGCTGTGGGGAGATGAATTATCGGATCACACGGTCCATTTCTTGTGCAACAATTTGGCAGTGGTTCATATGATCAATTCCCTCACATCCAAATCACCAAGGGTAATGAGGCTAGTCTGCACCTTTATGCTGCGATTCCTTAGGTTCAACACACTGTTTTTCCTCGGCATGTGCCCAAAGTGGACAATGGGGTGGCTGATGCTCTTTCTCACAAACAGATGGTGAGGTTTCATCAGCTTGCTCTAGAAGCTGGTCATCTGTTGGCAAGGATGACCCCGGAGCTCTGGCTGGTTGGAGGCCGAGGCTTGCAGAGTGATAGGCCTTGCCATTGCCCCTAGCACACAGAAAGGGTATGAATCTCCAGTTTGCAAATTTGATGAATTTAGGCATAAGGGAAGTTATCCCAGGGTTTGACCCATTTTGGTGGAGCAAGGTATCCACTATTGTGTGTCTTTAAAGGAAACCGGCTTGGCTGTGCGTTCCATTCGGGGCCGGTTTTCTGCCCTGGCTTTTGCCGGCAAAGCTTTGGATTTTCAGGAAGTTACCAACAACTTCTGGAGCCAAAAGATGGTTGAGGGTTGGTCCCGGGAAGGGGGAATTTAGAAGGATGAGAGGCAGCCCATTTCCCCAGCAGTCCTCAAGGGGTTGCAGGCAAACTGGCGTGCGGTTTGCACCTCTGGATATGAGGCTTGCCTTTTTCATGCAGCTTTGTTGCTTGCATTCTTTGGGGTGCTCCGGGTTAGTGAGCTGGTTGCTCTGTCTAAGACTGACTGGTCTTGCAAAGCTTTGCAGGTGTGGGACCTTCAGTTCATCGGCAAAGGGGCACATGTAACAATCAGGAGCTCTAAGACTGACCAGCGATGTAAAGGATCAGTGGTGAAGTTAGGTACCTGTTCCGATATGGAGCTCTGCCCGGTATTGACCTTGTCTCAATACATGGCATTGTGGGGAAGGGCGGATGGTTACCTTTTTAATCATGCTGACGGTAGTCTGCTGACAAAGTACCAGTTTTGGGCCATTACTGCCTGGGCTTTGATCAAATTGGGCCTCTCTGGAGTGAAATTTGGCACTCTTTCAGGATCGGCACTGCTTCCACCACTGCAGCCTTAGGCTATACCACAGCTGACATTCAGCATGTGGGGAGATGGCGATCCTCTGCTTACAGGGGCTATATACGCCCCCTTGCTTTTCTGTGATTGTTCCATTGTTGTGTTCGGTAGTTCATTGTTTTTTCTTCCGAGGCGCTGTGGTCTGCAGCAGGAGGAGATGGATTCTCATCTGTGGACACAGCTATATCTTCTGGGTGGGTCATCAGGGCAATAGATCGGCCATTGGCTCTCAACTGGGCCTTAGTGAATGGGCAATGGTGAAATGGAGGGGATGCCATGGCCTATGCTATTCGGGTATCCTCCAACTTCTGTTTGGGAGTAGCACTGGCTTTCTACCCGATGTCCTTGTGATTCATTTGGGTGACAATGACTTGGATTTATGAAAGGAAAGGCCCTTGTATTGCAAGCCCGGGATGACCTGAGTGTTATTCAGCACCAGTGGCCAGACACGGTACTTGTTTGGTTGGGCATGGTTCTTCATCTGGTATGGTGCAGCACTTGGGATCCCAAGGAGATCAAAAGAGCCCAGTGCAAGGTGAATGGGGAGCTTAGAAATATATTAGAGGGTCACTACCTGCCTCACCCCAGATTCAGCTTGACTGCCCAGAGCTGTACAGGGGCGATGGCATTCACCTTTCTGAAAGGGGGAATTATATTTTCCTACAAGATTTGCAGCAAGGGCTTCAGGTGGTCTTAGGTTTATGAGTGGGTGCAGGGAACTAAACAGAGGCTTGTCCCTTGTAGTGGCAGAGTTATGTCTTTGGGGGGAGTTTATGCAGCTTGGTAAGCACCAATCAGCAACCCTATGGGGGTATAGGGGTCTGACAGGATCATCCCTGCGGCAGTGCGGCCAGGGATGATGATGGCAGACTGCCTTTGGGGATTGCCAGGATGGATACTCCGCACAGGCCATGCGTGGTTGTGTTGTAGGGATCCTCACGGCAGATCCCATTGCTGGGCCTGCCGGGGGTGAGCCACTTACAGATGGCTCCAGCCAGGGGGCAGGGGGCTTTGTCCGTTGTACGGCAAGGATGGGGCCAGGGGAACCCAGGCCTTGACTGTGCCACTGTTTCCTTTTTGCCCTTGCCATTTTTATGTAAGCTAAATAAAGTGGCCCTTAGTTTCCCAACGTACTGTTGTCTGACTCTTTCTTCCGTTGGGAGGGGGTCAAAATTTGTGCATTTTTGCACTGTCACCTGGGAACAAGAGTTTAATCCAGTCAGTTCTGATCATACACAAACATGACTAATGCCACACTGATCATGCAGGTGCAAAAGCAGCATATACACTTGTGATCCTAGAGCCTATGAGTAGTAAAAGGACACACATTGAATAATTAATGAGGGGGGCGTGGCAGAAGCCAGGGTCACCATGAATATGTATGAAGGAGGCGTGGCGGAAATGACGTCCCCCATGCATATGTAATGAACTTGCGTAACAGGATATGGAAGCAGCCAGGCAACCATGAATATGTATGAAGGAGGCGTGGCGGAAATGACGTCCCCCATGCATATGTAATGAACTTGCGTAACAGGATATGGAAGCAGCCAGGCCACCATGAATACTAATGAGGTGAGATAACCAGATATGCCACCATGAATGCTTAATGAAGGGGGTAGAAGTGACCCACATGACCCTGACCCCATCACATGACCCCATCACATGACCCCATGACCCCACCATCTGACCCGCCCCAGCACTGCCCCTTGTCTAGCGCCACCCACTGTTGCGACATTGAACTTCCGCCTGCTGCAGCCCCCACCCCAGAAAGGGGGCAACTGCCAGTGGGAATGCCCAGGTATGACCATGTGACCCCTCTAAAAACACGCCCCGTCACCCCTGACCAATTGCCAGTGGTCTGGGGCACACATGGGTCAGGGCCCTGCCCAGGAGGAAGTGATTGAGGAAAGAAGCCATTTCGAGCTAGCAGGCACACGGTCAAGATCTTGCTCGCTGAGGACATGGAAATGAACACGCCTGTCAGACCCCTGGTCCTTACAACCCCTCCACCAGTGGTGAAACCGAAATATAAACGACAGTATATCAGCAGTGATGAGGATGAAGAATTTGTACCTGCAAAACTTTACTTTCCTCTAGCCGTGCATGATGAAGAAACGCGGCTCAACCAGGATGCCATGGAAGGATCCTCAACCTGGCAGCCATGCGAGGATTCTCAAGTATGGGATGGGCTACTGGAAGAACTGCCAGATTCCTGGAAACTGGTCCCTGCAGAGAATTCCCCAGCACAGGTAAGTTGTTTTTTTGAAAATGTGTGGGGAGGTGGGAACTGTGATGTGGAATACAAAACAGGCATAGGTTCTGTAAGTTTTAAAAAGTAAAAATGGGGCCCTTATTTTTCCAGCCCCTGGCCACCACTGGTGATGAAGCTGCAAGTACCAGCAGGCCATCTATTGCGGAGGAGGAGGAGGACAGCCAGATCTGGGACATTCCAGACGCTTTAATAATAGCCGAAATTCCAGATTATCGAGATCCAATCTCCACAGAGAATGCCCAGACAGCGGTGAGTTGCAGAAAAAAATGGAAGAGTGAGAAAAAATAGCTGGGGTATGATATAAAGCCTTTGCTTAGTGTTTTTAAGTTGCTTAAAAATGTTTTCTCAAAACTTTCTAACAGAGCCAAACAGCAGAAGCTGCAAAGCCACTCTCTTTTGGAAGATCCCCTGGTGAAAGAATTATGGCAGCCAGAAAATTGCTAAAAATGAAATCTATTGAGAATACAGCCTCTATTACACCTTGGCAACGTGAGCAAAACATGAGGAGCATTATAAGAGCAACTGTATATGGTGTTGTCAAACATTGTATGAGTGAATGTGCATATCAATCCTGCGAGGGCTGTTGTTTAGAGGCCCCAGCCCAGGCGGCCCACCAATGTCTTGAGTGGACCCATAAAACAATAGACAGAAAACTTAAATTTGTATGTAGTGAACTGTGCGCAAATCCTATAGTTTTATTGATAATGTCAATTGCGTATGCTACGAAATGTTTGTCATTCACGCAAGATCACATGGATATGGTGTATGATTTATTAAATAAAATTGAAGGGGCAGTTAATTCACATCAGGCTCTTGAAACCATCCTGCAACCCACAGATAAGGAAACCTTAAAAATTGTAAAAAGTAATATTAAAGACCTACATTATAAGTCCTTTTTTTCGCGCCAAAAGACTCCAAAATTAAATGGGGTCACAGTGATGTAAATAATAATAATAATAAAGTAACAAATTGTTGTTGTAAATGAACTGGAAATAAAAAAG